>NW_015114022.1:50341-50986 GCF_001443285.1 Poecilia latipinna | reverse complement strand
CGCCGGAGGTCCCGGCCCCTGGGTCACGCCGTTTCCGCCGCCCTGAGCTGCCGGAGGTCCCGGCCCCTGGGTCACGCCGTTTCCGCCGCCCTGAGCCGCCGGAGGTCCCGGTCCCTGGGCAAAGCCGTCGCCGCAGCCCTGAGCCGCCGGAGGTCCCGGTCCCTGGGCAAAGCCGTCGCCGCAGCCCTGAGCCGCCGGAGATCCCGGTCCCTGGGCAAAGCCGTCGCTGCAGCCCTGAGCCGCCGGAGGTCCCGGTCCCTGGGCCCCGCCTGCAGCTGCCTCCGGTCCCCGCACCGAGGCAGCGTCAGTCCCCGCTGCCTCCGGTCCCCGCACCGAGGCGGCGTTTGCTCTCCCCGCCCCCAGAGTTTCCCGAGTTCGCTGAGCCGGCTCCAGAGTTTCCTGTGGCTCCGCCCCCTCAGTTTACAGACGAGCCCGAGCTCCCCGAGTCCGCTGCCGGCGCGCAGCCGCCCGCTACCCCGCCTCCAGAGTCTCTGCCTCCTGAGTCTGCTCCCCCCGAGTTTCCTGAGTCTGCTCCCCCCGAGTTTCCTGAGTCTGCTCCCCCCGAGCTTCCTGAGTCTGCTCCCCCCGAGCTTCCTGAGTCTGCTCCCCCCGAGCTTCCAGAGTCTGCTCCCCCCGAGCTTCCAG
>NW_015114022.1:0-47180 GCF_001443285.1 Poecilia latipinna | reverse complement strand
GGCGGAGGAGACCGCCGGACCCGCCCAAGCTTCGCCTCCTGTGCCGTGGGCGGCCCCCGGACTGTTTTCTGTTCCTGTGAGGATTTAGTTTTGGACTCTAGCCTTGTCGCCCACCCTGTTGGGTTGTTTTTGGTTTGGTTTCTGGACTCTGGCCCTCCTTCCGTCGCCCCTCCGCCCTCCCTGATGGGTTGTTTTTTTTTTTTTTGTTTTTCTGTTGGGCATCTGGTAGCTGCCCTTGAGGGGGGGGACTGTTAGGATCTGTGTTTTCTGTGTAGTTTTTCTGTTAGTCCAGTTTCCCCTGTGAATCTGTCTTCCCTGTTGATTGCTCCCAGCTGTATCCCGTTCTCTGATTACCTTTCCTGTGTATTTAACCCCACCTGTTGTCTTTGTCTGTGTCGGATCCTCGTCGTGTCTCACGTCTGTGTCTGTTCCTGTGCTGCCAGTATTTTCTGTTGTTCCTCCTGGTTTATCATTAAATTATCTAATTTCATCATGACTACCTGGGATTCCCGGCGTCTCTCTCACCACTCTCAGCCACACAGCGTGACATCTTGTAAATGTTCTTCTGTCCTTGGATATAAAAGACGTTCTGTAATGCTCTGACAGCCTTCTGACACCTTCTTTGATCATTATGCTTAATAAATCAGATTTAAACTAATTTATTAAGCATAATTTTAATAAATCAAATATATATACTCATCTATTAAAAGGTGTGTGTGTATAAATTTACACACACTGACTTCTGACTTTCTTCTCTCATTAATCCGACATGTTTCAAATAAAAATAATTGCGTAAAAACATCTAGATGTTTTTAGTCTGTGTGTTTAGTCTGATTTCATGTTAGTTACAGAGGTAACACACCATGTGCCTTTTTGTGTGTGAGGTTTCAAAAAAAGGCACACAAAAAGGTGTGAGGTTTTTTCTGGTTGCCGGGCCCAGGACGGTACGTCACAGTCTGCCTGGCGGTCCAGATCGGTGTCTTTGGCAGAAATCTGACAGTCCCTACAGAGTGGGATTCAAAAGTGTTTCTATTTATGGCTGCTTTTATCCAGACCTTTCATCATCGTCTTTGAAGACGAATCACAGAAACGGAAGAGCTGGATGACAGAATGAATTTCATGATGGATACGTCTTCACTACATATTCTGTCCGGAAATATTTGAAGAGATTTGTTAACCCTTCAGTTTCTCAGTGGCGAGCTATGATCCGACTGAAGTTTGCCAGTGATATCTAATTATCATTCATGCTGTGGTGTTTACGCGGCGTTTCACAGGAAGGTGAAGGGATGGGATGTGGCAAGGCTCCTTCAGAAGTCCTGAATTTTCAAACCAGACAGAAAGAGATCCACATCTGCAAGGAGGCAGGAGAGAAGCGAGTCGAGACCTTACTCCTGATGCTGTTGAAAATACAAAAAGGATAATTAATGAATCCCTAATCATTCTTCTCAGGACCCAGCCCCTTCCCTCTCATTTATTAACTCCTTTGGAAAAGAAATCTCTTATGTCTTAAAATAACCTGAACTTGAGAGCTGAGCTGCATCTCTCTTCCTAACTCTCACTCCAGCTGCAGAGCTCTAAATGTTACCATCAGCTCTATAATGTTGCTCTTTGAAAATAATTGCCCGTTTTAGAACTCCACTTCATGCTTTCTGCTTTGTCTTATGCAGCCTTTGCACAGCAGTTACAGAAGTAATTAAAGCACCTGAACCAGAGGAGTCCAAACTGTCTGGCTTGGGAGGCAAACATGTCAAGTTTAAGTATTTTAGTTTCTTTTTTTGTTTTTAACCTGCTCAACAATAAACTAAACACGCAATATTATAATGAAGTAAGCAAAGTAGTCTGATTTGTGTAGACAACAGGTCCATCAGTCGTAGATTGTCAAGAAAACAGTTTCTTCCAGGTTTGACATATTAAAAGGAACACCAGCAATCCATGATCATAATTTTTCTAAAATATTTTTGGTCGTGTCTTTTCAGCAACAATAACAGAATATTGCCCATTCTTGCTTTATTTTGCCAAACTTAGCAAAATAAAGCAGTAGTTTGTTCATCATCTTTTTGTCTGCAGTTTCAGTTGTGAACTACTAGTGTAGCAAGTTTAGTGTAGCAAGTTTGTTTTTTGAAATGTCGTAAGGGGGCGGGGCTTGATATTGTCAGGGAGGAGGAGTGGGAAGGTGGGTGCTGAATAAGACTGCAGAGAGAGTGGGGGGGGGTGACTGCAAATAGAATGGGGTAGGGGGGAGGGTGGGGGGGGTGTCCGACATGATTACAGAAGCCTCCAGACAAAAACGGAGACTTGATGGTATGGATAATCTTGTGGTGCCTTGAATTGGTAATCTTGATTTAAATTACAAGTTATATTAATAGTCTACTTAAGCAATTATTATGTCATTTATATCCAAAACTACACAGGCCTAATACAATCTTTAAACCAGTCAGACTTGTTGGTGGGAATGTTAGACTACAAGAATAATCTTCTCGTTAACATATTACAGAGCAACTTAATGCTGGCTGCTGTGACAGGGCCTGGTTTTGTAAAAAAACAGCCTCTGATAGTGTCTTCCTCTAATAACTTTGTGTGTTATCTGTTACATTCTGCTTCACGCTGCGTTTCAACTTAATTCGGGTTTGCTGTGATCATGAAAGGCCACTAATCACGGCAGGCAAAATTGAGCTGAAATGAAACAATAAAAAAAAAAAGTTTAATTTCTCACCATACATGCAAACTCATTACAGAATTCAAAGACTAAAATGTGTATCTGCTTCCATGTTTGTTTCGGTTTGAAAATATTCAGATTTTACAAAGACAGTGGAGTAGAACCACTCAGCGTTTTATCTTCATGCTCACCAAAATCTGCTGTGACATAAATTTGCATTTACTGCACATCGGATATCCAAAATCAAACCTCTTTTCTTTATGGTTCCTGCTTTGCCTGTCAAAATAAAGTAACACATCTTACTTACAAAGATGATTGTTATTTAGTGGAAAAACAAAAACAAAATAAGCTTTTTATTTTGTTTTTTCTATCTGTTCCTATGGAGGGCCCTTTGAATCAGCTTTGAGACGCACAGATAACCAAAGCAAAGACATAAAAACAAGAACAACACGAGCTCATCCATCTGTTTCAGTTAAATAATAAAAATTCACATCATTCTGTTTAACATCCAAGGAGCAAAAACGTTTTCACAGTAAACTGTCAAAATACTAATGGAAACATGAAAAAAAGTGTTTGATTGCTGTAATGACAATAAATACTTTATTTACATGAGTTATTTACAGAGGAATAAATAACTTTAGTTTTGATATTCCATGTTTTTAGAACATGGAATAATGTAAAACATTTAATGTCACAAAAAAGCTAAAGCAGAAGAAACCTCAGAGGGAGTGAATACTTTTCACAGCACCATACACCTTATCTACATTTAGAAATCAAAGACCATCTTCTACTTCTTTCTCTGCACCTCTTTTTAGTCTCAGCGTTGCCCCACTGTGGACACATGTGTTTTTTTCTTCTGAATTCAGAAGCTAACTCATGCTAACAACCATGCTAACGCAGAGGAGTTTGATTTTTTAAAAGATAATCCGTCTCATATTGCACTGTCAGGTCATAGTGATAGTTTTAACAAATGTGTAAAAAATAAATTTTTATGAAAGTTACATACAGCAGCTCCATTGGAAACAATTTGCTGCCATCTTGAGGTTAAACTTATGACACTAATTATTCCTAATTGTGCTAATTTGCATACTGAAGACCTATTTAACCATTTGTTTGACAGCAACTAATTGGGGATTTCCTTCCCCTGAATAATTCTAACTACATCAATGCAGTGAAGGGTAAATAGCTAAATTCTGTGTGTATTTTCAGGTACTGTAGAACTCCTGAATCTTAAAGCTTATGCAACGTCACCACCTTGGTGGTGGTCATGTTGTTATTGATTAATTTTGGAGCTCAGATTTCCAAGCCTAAAAACAGCTGATCCCATGTCCAAAACACACACACACACACACACACACACACACACACACACCTCACCTCTCACTTTCACTATCACAGCATCACTGTTCAGCTGGTGCAGGAACAAGGTGATGCGTGAACAGGAACAAAGGAAAGCATAATTGCATCTGGGCCAACACAAAACGGCCATTCACAAAGACAGCCATATCACTGCGGTCGGAGTATCGGGTCGTTTGTCTCTCTTTATCTCTCTCCTTTTCAACAGGGTGGAGCAGCGGTGGCACAGTGGATCAGAGTGGAAATGGTGCAAACAATTACCATGCTGTTGACAGCATGGCTGCTGCCATTTCTTCAAATAAGGGGGTAATTGCAGTAGATCACTTCATCAGGTGGGTGCTTACAGAAAACAAATGGAACGGGACAAATGCATTGGTGGGGAAGTGAGGTGGTCAGGTTTATGGCCGAGTCCTGCTGGACTCAGAGAGAGTGTAGATAAAGATTTAGCTTTGACGAGATCTGGTCTGAGGTAATGGTTGTGTAACACATCAGTCTGAGGAGTTTTTGCGATGTGATGTGTGGAGCTGTTCACCAGGAAGAATGGAACACCGTTTCACTCAGCGACCTACCACCCCTCTTCCACCTCGCCCCCAGGCATATCTAGAACACCCTCACTTGAATAATTCTGCCCTCTGTTGACAATATTTCCAAGGCAGGTGATTCATTTCGACAAACAGCAGGGAAAAATATTAACAAGCACAAAGAAAACGCCAGTCAACAGTCAGATTGCTGCTATGGAAGAAGGCATTGCTCAAGGCCGAATGTCGAGCAGGCCGCTATCTAATACCTGTAAATAATTTCCATTTCCAAGGCATCAAAAACTCTGACACTTTGATAGCGAGTATTAGTTTCAAGAATTGAGATGGACTTTTTCTGTTAGTGGATGCTCGGTGCCTGGAATTAAAGTCCTGCGAGCACAATGTGGCCCGCGCTTTCCAGAAGAATGTAGCTGGGAAAAGGTCAGACAACAAATTGAAATCCTGGCCCAATATTAGATGTAAAGTGAGAGCTGAAGTGTGGGATGATTTAGGGAAAAAATGGCAAGGCTGAGAAGTAATGAAAAAAAAAAAAAACTCATGCAGAGCGAGACTCGATGGGCATTTGAAAATCCTTGGAGGGCTAGAAAGTATCTTCTAAAATATGGAATCGCTTCCAAATGGTTCATTCCTGAAGGAAGAAAAAAACTCATTTTGTATGTATAACTTTGAAAAGGTCAGAAGAAGAGCAGACAGGCATGAGAGAACTTATGAACCATCAGGAGAACAGAAAAAGAGGCAAAGCACTCATTTCTGAGGCTTTCATATTCTCTTAACACTTAAAGGCCCAGAGACATGGCTGCATTGTGTATGTTTCACTGTGTGCAGTTAAATTGCCCTGTGTACTCTCTTATGCTCATTAATGAGGCAGAAAAGCATTATGGGATATCAACATGACGAGGGTAAAGGATAAGTTCTGAATGCCTCTTTCATGCTGAACTCTTCTTACTGTGAATATGTTTATAATGAGCAGCAGTGTGGCTTATAGTTTTTGATTTCGAAAAATAAAAAAACAAAGAAACGTAGCAAAGCTTTAAAGATGGATCTCAAAAGTGTACACACTTCTGTTAAATTTCCAGTAAAGTACATGGTCTTGAAAAATAATTTTATATTTTATTCATAAAGTTACACAAATTAACTAAGATTTTACTGTGAGGGAATAGAAATAAAAAATACTATAAAAATATATTAGCATGGGTGTACAGCCCCTTAACCTACTGAAACAGCTTTTGATTGAGTTTTAGCTTTATTTCTTAGGATTATATCAGCATTGCACATCTTCATTTAACTATATTTTTCCCCATCTGTTGTCTCCATGCCTTTCCAGGTAGCCCATCAGATATTTTGTCACGTTTAGTTCTGGACTTGTTCTGGTGAAGTCTTGCTTTTGTTCATTTGGATGCTTAAACTCACTGATGATGGGAAATATTATCACTCCCCAGGTTCAGGGTTGCAATTAATCATTATTTTACTAATCAATTATCCTTTCAATAATTCCAACAATTAATCGGATAAAAATATTAACCCAATCTTTAGATTATTCCATTCTTTCTTTTACAATATTAGAAATACATTAAAAGATGCAAATAAACAACTTATTTGATTTTTTAAATCAGAAAATAAGAATTTTATTGCCTAAACTGCAATGATAAGCATTCCTGTAGCGAACGCCTGATCATTTGTAGCAACAACAAACATGCTTCTAACATGAAAAGCCATTTCTGTTTGACTTACTATCAACACATCAAAGGGCTGATCTATTGATCATATTTTGGATTAACCAATTAATAACTGAATATCAAAACAGGACATGTTTTCTTTTATAGAGTTTGAACCAGGTGAAGCTAAAACTGCCACTTGATGAGTTCTTGGTAGAACAGATTATCTTAAATTAAAAAAAATCTATATACTTCTGTACAATTTTGGCTCAATTGTACTATCAGCAAAATGGTCTTATTTAGACTCTGTTTACTTCAGCTATTGATTAATTGATTACTAAACTATTTTATGGTTATTCCAGTAACTGATTAATCACAATTAGTCCAGTTAATCATTTCAGCATTAGTTGTTTCTGTCAAGTATATATTTTGCAATTTTGGTCCAAAACTTCCAGTTCAGTTTCAAATGACCATAACTGCAATGTAGAACACAAAGCATCATGACTGCTGCATCTTCTGCGTTCCTACCAACCTGTCGGCAGAGCTTTGATTAATTTCCATCTCATCTTCTCAGTAATTCTGATAAAACATCTGGTATACCAAGACCAAATCTGAGGCCATGGCCTCCTCTGGGTTGGGGAGGATATCCTGCCCCAAGTAGAGGAATTTAAGTATCTCGGGATCTTGTTCACAAGAAGAATGAGGGGGAAATGAAGCAGGAAATCAATAGGCAGATTAGCACAGTGTCTGGACTGAAGCAGGCGATGTACCAGTCTGTCATGGTGAAGAGAGAGCTGAGTCAAAAAGAGAAGTTCTTGATTTACCAGTCGACCTATGTTCCTACTCTCATCTGAGAGTTTTAGGTCATGACCAAAAGAACGAGATCACAGATACAACGGCCAAAATGAGTTTTCTCTGTAGGGTATCTTGGCTCTCCCTTAGAAATAGGGTGAACAGCTCAGTCATCCAGGAGGGATTCAGCATAGAGCCGCTTCTCCTTCGCGACGAGAGGAGTCAGTTGAGGTGGCTCGGGCATCTGGTTAGGACGCCTCCTGGACGCCTCATCACATCCCAAGATTCATTGCAGGCCTTCACCAGGGACTTTTGTTATTGTAACAAAGCCGGAGCAATTTTAAATGTTAAGTATATTAAAAAAGTTAAAATCTTTAAAATATGCATCTTTAGGCTCTTATCATCTCCATAAAGATGTCTTTTTATATAATTTTGTAAAATAAGATTTTAAAAAGGATGAAATAAATAATACAAAAAAAGCCCAGCAAGATTTCCAGCTTCATTTTTACCCGCTTGTGAGTAGAGCCGTCACGGTTGCCAAGGTGACAGAATATATGCTGAGGTAACAGTGGGAATAAAATGTGAAGTTTGACTGTCCAGATCTACAGCTGCTTACTTCAGGTCTTAATGGTCTATGAAGGACCCAGCCTGAGTCTGCAGGGTCGTTTGAAAGACGCCGCAACAGAATTTGGACACACATTGCATAATACGATTATATTCCATCCTTTATACCCATTCTGAAATGTGCACTTCGCATGCATTTAGATGCAGCTGCAAAGAAAATGCCATTAGGACATATGCTGTCTTCTTACAGTTATCCAGATTTACTCAAGCTGATGGCAGATGTCTGCCTAAGAAGACTGAATTAATTAAAAACCTGCCTCAACAAGTATCAGATGAAGGTTGAACACACTTTAGCAACCTGCTTAAATTTTCTTCATATATTTCTTGGAACAGATTTGTTTGGCTTGTGTAGTTTGAGAGTAGAAGATATTTGTCACATTCAAATTGGAAAAGTGCTTTTTAATTTGTTCTCTGAGAGACTTTGTGACACTAGTACCCTTCATCAGCCGTTAGAGCGGAAACAAGCTGAGAGAGAGAGGAAAACAGCAAGTTTCCTGAATCAAACACCAGATGTCTGCATCAAAGATAAACAGCCTCCATATATAAGGCTGGCCATTATACTAGTCACAATAACCTGTCAGGAGTGTGTACCCTTTTAAAAACCACTTTATGCTGCTCCATACAACACACACACACACACACGCACACACACACACGCAAACACACCCTGGGAAGTGAGCCACATCACCAAATTAAGAGGATGAATATGCCTTTAAGTGTGTATTTTTAGCCTTAAATTGATTTTAATGATGAATGGACCTTCCACTATAATGTCACTCACTGGATATTATACTGTCTTTAAGTACATCTTAACTGGAGCGAAATGACTGAACACAACCAAACATACAGTGGCAACAAACATTATTACACACCTTGCACATTAGTTCTATCTGTCCAAATTCTAAATTGTTTGTGCTTAAAAAATAAAAATCAAGCATCAAAGCATTTTAAATGGCTTAATAAAACCAATAATTGAGTATTTCATTCTGATTCCACATTCAATAATACTTTTAATGACCAAGGTTTTCTCAAAACTTAATCAACCCCCTGAATAGAATTTTAGTAACACCTGGACTGTTGTTGATGATGATGATGTTGAATAATTGCCCGTTTGATGAAGAATTGCTAAGTCAGGGCCATTCACCAATAATGTCACATGGCAACAGTGGCACAAAGTTCTTTCTAATAGAGCAGAAAATATCACAAAATTGTCATAGTGTCATTGGTGCTACAGCAGTAAGTAAAGGAAAAAACAAGTGTTGCCTTTCTGGACTAGAACAGATAACCCTTAAAACAAGTGTTTACATCATTTATGGAAGTATGAAGCTGTAATCCAGTCGTTATTGAGTATCTGCACTTCTGTCATTACACACACAAGCGTGTGCACATGCCCGCATATCCCCATAGAGAAACAGAAACAAAAAGGATTACTGTATTTTAAGGTATTTTACTGTAAACACAAATATGGTCCTTGCAAAAAGAGTTTAGTGTGTCTTATAGGTTAGAGCACAATTCAAGAATGAAGTAAATTTGGCCACTGATACAGACAGACTCATTCTTAATTAGAGTAAAATATTTAAATCTCCTTATAATAAAAACCAGATGCACAAAGTATTCATCTTTTAATAATCACACTTTTCGGCATCTCTTAAATATCATAGTTAATAAAACCACATCTATTAAGATAAAGAATTTTTTTCATCTCAAGCGTCCACAGCAAGCATTTTCAAAAATGAAGTGGCCCACACCTGTTCTGATTGCCGAGAACAAATTTTTTGTTGCTTTGGGCCATGTTTGCAGTGAGGTGGTTTGGCACAATTCATTCATTCTATTGAACAGCAAAGTTTAGACCTAACAGCAAGTTGACACAATGTGGGATCATTTCATTGACCCATTATGAATGGCATTATGGGAGCGCAGAAACTCGGTCTCCATCAGGGGAGGCTGTGAAGACAAAGTCTAGTCTTTACGGCCTCATTTCTTGCAAGCCGTTAAGCTAAGTTGCTATTGTGTTTACAGAAACCACATGGGTAAAGTTTAAAGTCCTTCTGCACCATTAACAACAACAGTGTTTGTTTTCCATGTTAAGTGTGGACACCATTAATGGATGTCTGATTATAAGTAGTTCCCAAGTCACACCTGTACCTGTCTCATTTAGGAGTGTCTCCAACTCATCCAATGAAGTTTCTCTTTTTCCTGCATGAAGACATTTGACTGTATGTCATTTAAACATGGAGAACTTATTTACAGCTATATGTGTTTATAAAGAGACGAGTCTGGGCAGATGCAGTTTTCTGCAAACTGCATGCTTTACCATCAAATCCATGTTTTTCTACATGACATGTCAAGTCTACAGGGAGGCATGAGAATGGCTCAGTGATGCTTAAAGTAAAACTCACCCCCCAATCAACAGTTTTTTTTTTGTTTGTTTGTTTTTTGGCTGATAAACTGTATAAATAGGTTATCTAGGGTTTCATCTTTATGTTTATGTGCAAATTTTAAATTGTTTGTGCAAACTGTTTACTTGGGCATTACTTTTCCCTAAAGCCTTCTTCATCACAGCCCCCACCCTTCCTCCTCATCTCCCCGCCCGCTTCTGAGTCAGGAGTTGTTGTGAGCGTTGCCATGGTGACTGATGAGAATTTATTGATAGTGTTACTCAGTATTCACAATGTGGACAACGTTGTATTTCATATTGATGCAATTTGGTAATATACAGTGAAAAACTGCTTTGATGCAATTGATAAAATAATATTTAAGCACATAGCCGTTATCTTGAAGGTCCTCTTCACATGTCTCTCTAGAGCAGGGGTGCCCAACGTGCAGTCCGGGGGCCATTTTTGGCCCTTGGACTGATTTCATGCAACTGTCACTCATGAATTATACAAATTTGGCTCTTCCAGAACAGGCAGTTGATGCAGATGGAGACTTTTTATTTTTAATTAGCATAAAAGCATTGCCAACATAAATATGTTGTAAGAACATATTTACATATGTTCCACTGTAAGAAAAATTTCTTACAGTGGAAATTGTAAAGAGCAACACAAAGTATTTGTCTTTTTACATCCAGGCTTTTAAAATACGTAGATCTACGTCTATCCCGAGATTTTCACTGAAATGTTGACTTTACTGCACTTTTTTAACTTATTAAACTTGGCTAAATTTAGAAAGCTTTTCTATAGAAAGTGACGCAAATCCTTTTTATACTGAGAATAAATTAATTTAATAAAGCTAACACAAAAGGAAAACTAAATGCTTTTATTTTAAAGCAGCAAACATGCACATTTCTTTTTAAGCTTTTGATGTACAATTATTGATTCTTGTTTCTTTGCTAAAGAAGATTTTTAAAAATCCCACTACTTTATTTGCTTAATTTTAGTTAATTTATTTGATAAAACATTTGGACACCCCTGCTCTGGTTTCTATAGCGCCACAGAAACAGTATTGGCGGGCCGGATTTGACGTTGACATATGCGATCTAAAACATCTTGGACATGGTCAGCAATGTGCTGAAAAATGTCTTTTATTTATCAGCTGTGCTTTGTGTAGGCCATGACGGGGGGATTTATTTACATCAACATATTGTAGTCAAACAATGCCTGGGATACTTGTGCATGCATGTTTTTCTGATTGCATTGACATTGATTCTCTATGGCTTGGTGAGGAGAGAGTTTCCAGCACAGTAAGCTTTCAGGCATTAGTTACAGTTTAGGTGTCACCTAATCTACAACACAAAGAACACAGTGTTTTCTTGAATACTCATCACAACAAAGGTATAAAAAGATCAACTGAAAGCTTGACAGGTCAGCTGCTCAGAGAGAGCTGCCTTACCAAATCCCCGGTGCCTTCAGTGAGCATTAGGCAAAGCAGGGTGTTTGTTTTTGGTTTATAATAAAGAGTGGCTCAGCTTTATCTAGCCCTGACTAATGCACAACTTTGCAGTCTGCACACCATCTACAAAGGAGTGCTGAATGTGACTCCGTAGCTGGATTCGGTCCGCTTGTCTCTACAGTTGTAAAATGTATTTCGGTCACAATGTGGATCTCTTCTGGAAGATAAACCCGAGCAAATAAGAGTCGACTTGATGAAAGCAAAGCACATCTGCCAGTGTGGTTCTGGCTTTTTATAAATTAGAATCTCACTGAAAAGATAAGTCATCCTTTTTTTTGTGACGGGATAAGCTGGGAAGGGAGCCTTTCATCGTCCTTAAAAAAATAAAACTCCGAAAAAAAATAAAAATACCCTTTCACTATTTAAAAGGAGCAGGAATCAAAGCTATGCTTCCGATGGCAGTTTGGCAGCAAGCGTCAGAATGTACAAGAAACACTGATCCTATAAATAATATACTCTGATAAATTCCAGAAATACTGCATGACGGATTTACTAATGTAAATATATGTTCATAGGTTTATGTTTGAGTAAGAAAATCAGTTTAATTTTTTAGTCACACATAAATGTTTCAAAACATAAAAAAATAGTATCAGACAAAGATATTTTGACTGAACAAAACGCCCAGTTGTCATATGATGGCTTTGTTATTAAAGGAGGGAAAGAGAAATCTGTCACTTTATAAAAGGGTAATAAAACCATTCTGAGGCTTTATGACTCCAGTAGAACCACTGAGAACCCGTATCTATAGATAAAGAAACATGGAACAGTGAACACTTCCAAGAATTATTCACTCACCAAAGCAACTCTGACTTGCTTTGGTGTAGGCCTCCCTACATACTCGGATGTACTCGTCCACACAAAGGTACCTTTCTACAACGCGTACCCACACAGTGTCACACTGTGCAGCAGGAGACAGTGTTTATATCAAACTGTTTTGTATGTGACAGTAACTATTTTTTTTTTTTTTTAAGGTTTTTTTTTTTGGCTCTAGTGGCTTTTATTTGACAGTGAATTGACAGGAAAATGGGTAATGAGAGAAGGCGGAAAATGCTGCAAAGGTCACCAGGCCGGGAATCAAACCTGTAACAGCTGTGTTGAGAACTATGGCCTTCCTTTGTGGGTGGTGCTTAATCCCTGTAACACCACAGCACAACACAGTAACTACGTTTTCATCACAAATGAGCACAAAACTTTGTCAATAATCCACTAGTGTTGAAAAAGCTTAATTTTGCCATTGAGGTGTTTCCATTAAACAATAAGCACATTTAAAATCACATGAATATGTTTGTTCCCCCGACAAGTCATTAAAACATGCCACTACATCATCCTTCTACCACTTCTTGTCATGTTTGCCCCCAGCAGCAGTAATATCCAGTTGTTGATGACGTGACTCGTGCGATGCCGACAAAAGGTGCATGTATTTCAAGTAACCTTAAGTAACCTTTAACCTTTTCCTTTCTACTGTGCTCTGTACTCTCACTAGCACTGCGGCGGGTGAATCGGTTCCTCTGAGGTCACCAGGCTTAGTTGGAACAACATAGACTGCTTCATCAAGGTCAGGGGTCATTATGTGCCTCAAGCGGAGGTCAAGTCTCTTGATGTCTTTTCAAACAGTGATGGTAGGATGAAGTGAAGCATGAATAAACAGTCTTGTGTGCAGTTATGAAAGACCTGTTTCATAACATTAGCAAAATCTGCATAATCGGTTAAGTTCAGTGTGTTTAACAAATGTGACATTCGTGACACATAGAGAAGTTTTTCCTTTGCCTAAATGTGGAAAAACAGAGTTTAGTTTGGCATATGATGATTTATTCCTCGGTATTTCTGTACAACGCACCGTGTGAGATGATTTGTTGCATTCTGACCGTCAGATTGGACTGCAAGTGAGAGTTTGAAGGTTCAGTGATCCTTCACTTCCTATAGCATCTATCAAGAGAATGCCAGTGAAACAGACTGAGTGTATCGCTAACAGTTGAGACAGGATCCAGTAACGTTTCGCAGAGTCCAATTTTCCTTTAATTCTGACTTTTACAAGAGGAGAATCTGAATAAGAATCCCAGACTTTGCTTAACAATAACACTTGAAACTGTTGATTTTCCTTGGAAAACTAGAGCTGATAAGATAAAACATTAAGTACCTTAATGACATCAGTAAGAAAAGTCAGTAATTATTACTACAGTGCATTACTATCGGTTGGAGATGACAGAAAGGCAGCAGTTGTTCAAATAGCTACATTTAGGACCTTGAACCAAGTGGGCTGTCATAATCATGGTGTGTGTGTGTGTTTTTTTGTGTGTGAACCTACTCCAACCAAAACATCTCTGCAACAGAAATCCACCAGCAGGACCATCACACCTTCCATCAACTCTGACCTTCCACCTCAACCCAGTAAAACACATTTTTTTTTCCTTTCACCTATACTGTGTCATTATCAAACCTCACCTGGTCTAACTATTCCTCTCCTCTTACAGACATCATCGACATCATAGAACCACAAACAAAGACATTCTTAATCTAACTAAAAAGGTTAGTTAGACTGAAGTGGTTCAATAAACCCCTTTGAGTTTATGAGTCAGGAAAATACCTCAAAACATGACGAGGACTGTAGTAGCAGAAGGTCTTGCTAAATGTTGCTCCTGTCAGATAAAGAAAGGCAATAAAATCCAACAGTACAGGGTACGTAGCTTCAGTCGGTCACATCCAGATGGACAAAGTACCGGGTCACAGAGCCTGACTCATACCAAAACACTTTCTTCAACATGACAGTGACTTTACTTTAGTGGACTCTGCCAGTAAGTAGATCTCAGTCCCGGAGCGCTTCTTTGGGATGTGATGGAACATGAACATCAGATCATGGCTGTTCAGCTGACACATCTGTTTCAACAGTGTGATGAAGAGATATGGGCCAAAATAACAGAAATCTGAAGGCAAAAAGAAGGTCTCACTACTTGCATAGTATATCTACGCTTGGTCTACATTTGCAGTCCAAGCGGTTAACTTCTGTTTGTCTGTTTTATTATTTTATATTAACATCAGGCAAACAAAAGAAGGAGCTGTTCCTGCTGGCAGCAACATGTTGCTTCAGAGGTTACTGATTGGTAGAATAAATTCTAATCTATCCAACTTTTCAACTTCTGTCTTCCAAATGAAGTAAAAAGTTGGCAGGAAGTAATATCGGGGGAGTGTGGCACTTTTAGGCACGTTTAGTTCACTGATCCAAAAAGTCTTTAAAACATGAAGTAAAAGATGGAGGCTGACTGGGTGAAGGGTTTTCTGGAGATGAACAGATCTGTACCCAGCTATAAACTCACTCATAGGGACATAAAGCCTCTTTTCACCACCATTATTTTCTCCCACATTGACTTTTATTTTTCTTGCAGGTTTTCTGGAATTATGTAAAGATTTTGTGTTAAAACAATGCTAAATTTTTTCTAAGGTTTTCCACTTCAGCAACTCAACAGGAACCAAACTAGCAGTAGAAATCAAAGCATGTTTTGCTTCTGGTTAGAAACAGAATTTATGTGTGTATGTAATAAGCACATTTCAAAAGGCAAAAATATGAGCATATACATATTATATATATATATATATATATATATATATATATAATCTTTTTTCTAATTAATGTCAGACTGGCAGAAATATTTCAGAAAAACATATTGAGTAACTACAAAAACGTTGTTTGTCTCCAACATATCAAAGAGAAATTATTAAAAGTGTTGACAAGACAGTCAGTGTCTCCCTTATTCTGACTTTATTCAGACAGAACTGAGGAACTCATTTCTTATTGATGATCAGGAGTCTCTTGGGAATAGCTGAGAGTTAAGGAATATGAATCAATTTCATATAATTAAACAGAAATAAAACAGAGTGATGAAACAGAAGAATGAAAATCAGGGCAGAAATAGGTAGTTTTCCTGACAAGCTTCATGCCTCATATGCTAAGCTTTATATAGAAAAAGCTTAGATATTTGGTCATATTTTCAAAAAGTTTGCCAGTGTTCTAAACTTTTTTTTCTTATTTTATTGCTGCCTTGTAAATGCAGAATTTTGCAAGGACAAATGTTGCAACTGTCATGTTGGGTTCCAGTTTCTTTACCCACATACAGAACACCACCAGGAGAACAGATAATCAGATAAATAAAGTTTATTTCAACAATGATGAGAACGTGATGAATCTGATCCTTGGGAGGGGCAACCGGCGTCGTCTGTATGCTGACTAGTGACAGAGAAATGGTGAGTTTGAGGTCGTCGGAAAATAGAATCTTTTGAAACGATCAGAAAGACCTTACTTGATCTTGAAGGAGACTTCTGCCAGGGAGGAGATACTGTGGGTTCCAGCGTTTGGTCTCTTTGTGAGTGTCCTTGAAGTGATCCAGGTTCCAGTGTGAGATCTTGACAGAAAGAGTTCTTTGTTGGAAATGTGAAGGCTGTGGTGGAGGACGTACAGGTGAGGAGGAGCAAGGAGTGAACCGACTGCCAGCTGAGAATCAAGGATCGGTTTTACTGCAGAGACGATGGAGGGACTCAGGCAAGCAGTGGGTAATAGTCCACGGCGACACGAAGGGGAATAATGAGAAAGCCAGGGACTAGGGAAACCAGTGGGTAACAATCCACAGCGTCATGAAGGGGAAAATCCTGAAGACCAGGTCTTGGGTTTCACAAGGGATTTTTCCAGGGCGTCACAAGGAAACACCTGAGAAAGAGGTGACAAGGACAAATTACTAAAAGAATTTTCAGAGAAACACAGAAAGCTAGCTCAGAGGGGTGCAGAGTACCATAACTGGCAAACACTCAGGCGTCAAAGCCTGCTCCTAATATACTCCAGGATGATGTCTGATGGATCACAGGTAGGCTGATTGAGTCGGCACGCCCTCCACGGACTGCGGCCTCCAGTCACCACCTAGTGGATGAAGGGGGAAGAAGCAAGCAAACAGAGAAAAAACCCACAAAGAAACAAAACCCTGGTTCCCAACAGAAACCAAAAATGTTTTCTAAAGGTTGTTGAGCATACGATGCGTCGTAGTTCAGTAGATCAGGGTCAACTGAAAAAGCAATGCAGAAAAGAAGGGCGATAAGGGCAGAGAGTTTAATAACTTGTTAGAGTGACAGTCAGGTGAAAACCACAAAACAACACCTTCCATTCAGGGTTTTTAGCCAGGTCATCTGACTCAGGACTGCAGGGGCAATCACAAAAGAACTTGAGTGAAGACCCAAAACAATATACACTCATACTCAGTTCAGATTCACCAATAGCAAGCATCTTTTCAATTCAGAGGGAAAAGTTCCACCAGAAAACATTCACAATGTGATAGAACTATTGAAACCAGAGGAAAATTGTGAAGTAGAAGAAAACACCATGACTTTCAAACTCTCTGAGAAATAGGACTTCATCACAGCTTTCTTTCAACAACGACGTTAATGACCAGATTTTAGGGGCCTCGAATTTTATTCAAGGGGTATCAAGGTGAAAAGGGTGGAATACAAAAGAACATTGTGATTTTCCTTCCTATTTACAGTTATTAACCATGCACCAAAGTTTCACCACCACCCAATAAAATCCATTGAGGGTTGAGGTTGAAACAGGACAAATGGGGAAGGCAGAGTTTACAAGAGACACCTGCATTTATTTTATCTAAAGCCTGTCTTTGTAGCCAGC
Source organism: Poecilia latipinna (assembly GCF_001443285.1). Lineage (NCBI taxonomy): Eukaryota > Metazoa > Chordata > Actinopteri > Cyprinodontiformes > Poeciliidae > Poecilia > Poecilia latipinna. The sequence goes on along the minus strand of NW_015114022.1, from coordinate 30,008 downwards.
AGCCCTATGTTCTCCTGCTGAAGAGAAGTCTCCCCTTGTGGATGAAAATGTCCTCCTTATTTTATGCAGCGAAGCAGGGAGTTAGTACTTTGTGCTTCATCGATTCTGTCAGGAGTGTCTGTATGCAAATCATCCCCTCACATAATCTCCAAAGTCAACTCCTGATATTTAAGCCTCTTGACAGAATCATACATTTTATCTCCAAGCCCTCTATTCTCCTGATTACACAGCAGTGTTGTATTAAACAGTGATGAGGAAAAAAATCTTCATTATGTGCCATCTTCATCTTTCTTGTGGAGCGAAAAAAATAGACCCAACATGGATGGAAGACCACCATCCTTTGGTGTCCATGGTGACCAAAAAAGTGGTATAGACCCAATAAGGTAGCAGACTGACCTACCATCTAATGCAAAGATTATCTGATTTACTGGCCAATCAGTTTCTTACCATCACTCAAAAATAAAAACAGTAAAACAATTTAAAATACCCAGATATTCCTCACAGAGAGCTACACCAACAGAGAGCTGAGACCATGATTCTCTATAGAGTAGGGGTGTCCAAAGTCGGTCCTCAAGGGCCGGCATCCTGCATGTTTTAGTTCTCTCCCTGGTTTAACACACCTGCATCAAATGATGGCTCATTAGAAGGCCTAAGGAGAACATTGACTTGATGAGGAGGTTGTTACTACCACCAGGGAGAGAACTAAAACATGCAGGATGCCGGCCCTTGAGGACCGACTTTGGGCACCCCTGCGGCGGAGGAAATCAAGAAGCATTAATATCTGTGAACACACGTTGACTGTGGTTTCTAGGTGATTTACTGAGTGTTCTCTCCATTAATACAAGTTCTCGGTCCATTACCTTTTCTGTTAAACATCCAAAAGAACTGAATCAGTTGAACAATCAAGCCGCACTTCAAACAGGTCAGGTCTGCTATGCCTCCTCTCATCTTCCCCAGACCTTTCATTTGTAGCCATTAGCTACAAATGACTTTCTAAAACAATGAAATACTCAAATAATGTTTTTTTTTTGTCCATCACTTATTAGGGTAGTAGTTTGTAGTTTGACTTTATTGAAAGTAGTGTAATAGAAGAATAAACAAAGTCAAATACAAACAAAATAAATGTAAAAGAAAAGGAAAAAGAAGAACATTAGTAAAGTAAATTAAACGTTCAAAGGAGTGAGTAGAAGTATGAACCTATTTTTATACCAACCCCTCTTACATCTGTAACTTCATCCCATAAATTACTGTCTTGTCTTTCTTAGTATTTTCTATATCTGTATCTATTACCAGTACAGTGCATTCATAATTGCATGCCCATATAAGCAAAGATCATTTTTCACATGTTAAAAATATATTTCTAAATGAATATACCATAATACAGTAATATTTGACAACTACATTAATCAGTACAACTTTGGAACAATTTTGAAGATTTGTCTTGCTCTATTTTTTGCTATTTTAGCCATGAAGATGTGAACACTTTTACTTTCTCCTTTACGTTTTAGACAGTGTTTTACACTCTAAGTAAGCATGCCTCATGTCTTATGGATGTAGGAAAGCAAAGTGTACAGCTTTAGCAAAGTGACCCTGGATACATCAAATTTGTGCTCATGTTGTCCTTAATCAACCTTTATCAGAATATCTCATTCAACCTGGCACCCTGCCACTATTTCCCACAAAAATAAAACCATTTCCAGAAAATTTGAACCCACTGATGATCCCTACTTTTTAAAGTCATGTAACAAAAACATCACTGAGAATCAATTTGGTAGGGCTGAGTAATTGCTGTTGACTCTGAGGAAAACCTTTGCCCTCATGGGTTCACTTCTTCTTAGTTGCACTTTCACCCAGATCCTTTTTTTTTAAATCTTTGCTTCGAAAGTCCAGTTCTCTGTTCCAATCATCCTCATGTCACCCCGATGACCTGTAAAAAACGTCTTAGCAAAGCCAGGACCGGAGTCAGACAATAAAACAATAGATGCCAAAGTAGACATGAAACTTTAAAAGGCTGAAGAGCTGAAACAATAGCAACAAAGATATTGTTTTCAAATTAGGAAGACTATATTCACAAATTATCCTGGGAAACCTTTTGGACTCAGTTCTTTGTTGAAACTACATGAACTGGGTATGGAATTTAGTTAAATTCAAAAATATTTTATTCATCCTAAAGGGAAATTAAATATCTAAACTCATATGATCTAAGCATTTTAAAGAGTAATTGTGGATGGTGATTCTTTTGGCAGGAAGGTTCTGACCTGGTTAGTGGTAAGCATTGCTACTCCACCTCACTTGCTTTTGTCACTTAGAAAGAGGAGCAGTGAGATGATGGAAGAAAAGGTTTGGACTTTCTCCTTCTCTCTGCACTCTCTGGTTCATTAACAAAGCCTCCTTTTCAACTCTTTGTGTTACCATGGTTATTCATTATAACAACTGTAAAAAAAAAAAAAAGAAAGAAAGAAAGTACAAGCAAAAATTCTTCCAGCTGCACAGTATTCAAAATCAGAGGGATTAATTATCCAAAAATATTGTAAACAAAAGTCAACAAAAAGTCAAGTTGGCATCTGCTTCAGAGTGTTCTGATTCATCTGATTCATACTATATCCATCTGTCTTCTTACACCCTTATCCCATTGGGGTCATGAGGTCTGACTATCTCCATCTATCAATGGGTGAGAGGCGGGGTCACCCTGAAAAGCTCACCAGTCCATCACAGGGCAACACAGAGACAGACAATACAAACAATCACACAAACCTAGAGAGAATTTATACAGACCAATTAACCTGACAGTCATGTTTTTGGACTGTGGGAGAAAGCCAGATTACTTGGAGAGAACCCACCATGCACAGGGAAAACCTGCAAACTCCCCAGACTGGGAATCAAACCCAGAACCTTTTTGCTGCAAGGTAACAGTGCTACCAACTGTGCAGCTCTATTATATTTGTTATTATATAGAGTCTGGGACACTTTACCATGTCTAATGTAAAATGTGACAAAATAGTATGAAAATGTTCAATCACAGGCTGCCCAGTGGCGCAGTTGGCGTCTTTCTGCATGGAGTTTGCATGTTCTCCCTGTGCATGATGGGTTCTCTCCAGGCACTCTGGCTTCCTCCCACAGTCCAAAAACATGACTGTCAGGTTAATTGGTCTCTCTAAATTATCCCTAGGTGTGAGTGTGTGTGTGCATGGTTGTTTGTTCTGTCTGTCTCTGTGTTGCCCTGTGACAGACTGGCGACCTGTCCAGGGTGGCCCCAGCTTCTCGCCTGGATATATAGCTGGAGATGGGCACCATCACCTCCTGGCCCCACTGAGGGATAAAGGTGTACAGAAAATGGATGGATGTTCAATCACTATGGAGAAGCAGAATTCAGTTTTTTGGCCCATTAATCTGTAACAAACTTTTATAAAACGGCAAAACTGTCGAACAAGGTTGTTTTAGAACAAGGCTAAAAAAATAATTTGTTGAACCACTTTGAACTGTCTTGTTGCTGAAATGGTGAACATTTCCTCACTTTGTCACATTACCACCTCAAACATCCATGTGTTTTAGTGTTATTTGGTGGAATAGCTAACAAAAAGTAGGGCATACTGTAATGGATAGTGAGCTATTTAAAATAAATTGTCTAAATTTTTTAAATTTATAGACTATTGTAAATTATTTAAAGTGAATTTTCTAAATTAAGGATGTTGCAGATTGTTTAATGATGTCTGTTTTGATTAGCACTGTTGGTAGTTTATATTTTGTTTTGTTTAATGGTATTTGCACTTTGTAATGTTTTAGGGGTTTTTGGTTTGTATGTACCTCACGGGCTGCCGTAGCTAATGAGGGCAGGTCCTGTAAAAGCTGGCAGAATCATTGTCATGAATGACGAACTGTCAAGATGCATTTGGCATAACGAAATCAACACTTAGTGTTCCCCAGTAAAAGCAGCGAGGTACGTTTAGTTTTGTTGTTTGTATTGTAAATTTCTGTTTTGTATTCTAATAGTTGTATATGTTTTTAGTTTTCACATGACTGAGGTGATCAAGGTGATTGGGATGGCTGAAATGGGTTTGGTGACTGATGATCCGCATCAAAGAAAATAAACAAAATCACCCATTGAGACTGCGCAAATTACTTCAAGTGCTGGGGAACAGCTATACATACAACAAAGCAAAGGAAGGATAAATGCTTTTGATTTTTTTGCAAATAAAAATCTGAGACATGAAATGCATTTGCATCTAGCTTCTCCTGACTCAGTATTTTGTAGAATCACCTTTTGCTGCGGTTATAGTCTTTACCAGCTCTGCACATCTACAGACTCACGTTTTCACCCGTTCCTCTTAGCTAGATCAGTCATGTTGGATGGAGGGAGCCTGTGAGTGTGATTAAGTCATGAATATCCAGTAAGAGCTACTGCCAAAGTGGCTTTTGAAAAAAAGAAACATGAGAAAGCAAAAGATTTCACTTCACTGAAACATTTATTACTAGTTCTAAAACAGTTGTCTCCTGAATGATGTCCTCAAACCACTGGTAGAGACTGTATAACATTTTATGGCTCCTATGTGAACAAATGCTGTCATATGGGAAACTTCTATTCTGGGTTTGTAAAATTGCTTTTTTGAGGGTTTTTTTTCTTACTTCTGCCTGGTGATAAGATCAGAAATAAATACCCCAGGGTCGTGTCTTGGCCTTGTACTTTGTAGTGCTGCAGCTCTCTAAATCTAAGGCTGTTATTTTTTTAAAAGGCAGCTTAAAAACAGCCTACTGCTCTGGTTCTATATGACTTCCAGACTGCATACAGCTGAGCTTTACGGCTCAGTGGATCTCAGTCAATGAACCACATCCAGGTAATGTAGCAGTGCTAAAAGCTTCAGGTCCAACACAATCACAAGTGTGCAGCCAATGAGCTTTATTCAGTCAGGTTTGAACTGCAACCATTCCAACCATGAAAACATGTTCAGCACCAACGGCCTCTGTTTGGAGCCAAGGCATGTATGGAGACGGGATTCACAAAAATCTTCCTTGTGTTGTTTTGTTGCTGATATTTAATTAATCTCCTGTGTTTTTTTCTCAACATTATCATTTTTGGTTTCTCAACAATGTTTCCAACAATATACAGGATTTAAGTGTGCTCTCACATCAAAGGAAAAGTCCAGGGTAGTTAAATTATGAGATTATTGTCCAACATTCAACTTGTCTTTTCCTGTAAGCCAGGTTGTTATGAGATATTTTAGAGCAGCACTTATTACATACAGAGTATATGAGAAAAGAAAAACAATGCCCCAAACCCCCCCCTGAGAAGAAACAACAATTACAACAATCAACAATAATGGTTTCTCTATTTTCCAGGAATTAGCCCAAATTATTTTAGTATTGTACGTGGTTCAGAAAATACAAACTCAAATGTATAATTCAAAGTAAGGTAGTCAAGTATACAAATAAAGATTATCTTTATTTGCAGGGGACCAACCACAACTATAACTCATCCCCGATACCCCTCACATCCATGTTTTCTATATATTCCATAAAAGGACCCCAAGTATTTTGAAATAGCAATAGTTTCCCTTTTATAATGAAAGTAATTTAAGATTACTTTTATAATGAAAGTAATCTTTTCCATTGGCAATGTTGTAGACATATCATTAATCCAGTTAATGAATTTTGATTTATTGGTACTCTTCCATGAGAGTGCTATGACTCTTTTTGCAAGTAGCAAACATAAATCCATGGCAGTAATAATCTTTCTGGACATATGTCTGCCAGGATATAAACCTAAAATGAACAATTTGAGGTCAAAAACTAGTTTTATAGCTATTGTAGTCTCTAGAGCTTGTTTAATCTCCCTCCAGAATTGTTCAACTTTCTTGCATTTCCAGATACAATGGAATAATGTTCCCTTCTCTTCTCCACATCTAATACACAGGTCTGGGACAGCACCATTGTATTTATTAAGCTTTTCTGGTGTCACATGTTCTCATTGGCCAATTATATTGCTGTACTTTGAGGTGTGTATTGGTAGTTTGTTTGTGCTTCAGCACACGCCTTCTTCCAGTCCTCTGAATGCAAATTCTCTGAATGCAAGTTCTCCTGTAAATCCTCCCTCCAGGCATTGAGTTTCCATAAAGACGACTCAGAGGATCCCTCCACTAACATGCTATATAGTTTGGAGATAACTCCTTTTCTAAAGCAATCATTCTTCATTTCAATTTCCAAAGTCTACAGCAGTGGGATGGATTCACATTGATTTTGAGATGATCTAATACAATTTCTCATCTGTAGACATTTAAAATAATGTTTACTTGGGATATCATACCTGGCCTTGAACCATTTCATCTCCTGTGTTTTAACATGTTTCTTATGCAGTTTAAAATTGAAACCACATATTAATGTGCTCTGTAAAACAATATTTTCTGAGTATCTTTGGTGTATTTTGACCATTTCCTCCTGACAGGAATGGTCGGGAGGAAATGAGTCAGGTCTGTAGTTGTCCGTGGTTAAATACACTTTTTTTTTTAGCTCTACAAACAGATTTTAATTACAGAACCAAGATCAGGATTTTGTGATGGTCGCTCAAGAACACTGACTTTGTTTCCTTTAGTCATTTTGTAACTAATTAAGCAATATGCTTACCTTCATTGTCCAGTTGGAAGTCCTACATATGTCCAGGTTTTACCTTCCTGGCTGATGTGTCCAGGTTTTACTTAAAATAAAAAAATAAGAAGCAATTACTGTCCTTTATTCCTTCTCTGTGTGTTGTCCATTTTGCTCAGTACTGTAACATAATAGTACAGAATAAAATTATAGCAACATATTGCCTTCAGAATTTACCATACAAACTGACAAAAAAATCCAAAAACCTTCAATTTTAAGCTGCTAACTATTAATGTATTGAAGTTGAACAGAGATGCCTTGAATTCAGTCAGCTAGAACCAAATTATTTTGTCAAACTGATTAAAATTACATTAGGCTGTTCCCCAGAATTTCAACGTGAGCTCTTAAAAGTATGTTCTCAGGCGTGTTTGTGCATGTGCATGCTGATGAATCATATTAATGACTTGTTTTTGGATATAAAGAATCTTTCCATGATTAAATATGCATTAAAAACTGCAGCTTTGATTCACTCAGATAGCCCACTTCCCTCAGTCGTTGTTGCGCATCTTGGGAGCAATGCTTGAGTAACGGAGCGTAAATAAAGTTGTCAAATGAGGAGTGTCTTTTTATTAAAGTGAATTTAGCCTGATTAGACAAATTGATGTGATCAACATTGCACTGCCAGACTACATTCCTTGACTTTGCTAATCAGCCTGTGGGGGTGGAGCCTTTTAATGGTCATTAGGTGCTAGTAATCATCAGACTGCAAGTGTCTCTGAAGGATGCAGCACATGGCTTTGAAGTGACTCAGCATGCACTCCGAGAGACATCCACCAACTCTATGGTAAATTTATTTAATTTTAACTAGAATGTATACACATGTTGGTATAGTGGAGCTTAACTGAGTCAGGGAACCGAATCAGGCCATCTTCAATAGAAGTCGTTCTTTAAGCCTCTGCAGAGGAACCCACCTCCCCCAATCCTCCAGGCGGCTGCACCCGACAGGTGTTCCCTTGTTTGATCAATTTTATTTTCAGCACTCCTTTGCCGCAGCATCACCAAATCCCACAACAATTACATCTCTGATAAAGTGTTGAGTAGGGAAGCAGCTAATGAAAAGCAACCTGCAGGGCCACTGGTGGGCAGTTATACTGTATGTCAATGCAGTAGACTTACTCCTGGTTAATGGCAACTTGGTACAGATGCTGTGTTAACCTTGGTGGGAAACCCTTTGAGCCAGCTTTGTTTACTGCCTTTGCTTTCATGTGGAAAACATTCCTGCCCATCTCAAAGGAAAACCATCCTGCATCCATGGAGGCTGGTAGGACTCTGGTGCTTCTCAAGGACACGCTGTGTGAGTGGGGCTGCTAACAAGGACAAATTTATTCATGTTGGAATCCCTTAAAGGCTTGGAATCACGGTGTAATGATGTGAGATGCTAAACACTTTGAAATAAATACTACTCTGATACATGCGTACATTTGAAACCAAGTTTTTACATAACCTACATACAAGACAAACCAATTTTAATTTTCACTGCCCAATATTAAACCAAGCAAAACTTTTCCTGGTTTGGATGATTATCAAAGTTATTTGCATTTGATTAATAAAAACTTTCCTTAAGCTTTAATTCTTACATTTCCTTTAGAGCAACCTTTAAACAATGATTTTGGTCAAATCAGTAATTTTCCACAGCATTACTTTACTATAATTTTGTCCCATTCCTCCAGACAGGACTGGTGTAACTGGGGCAGGTTTTTAGGCTGCTTTGCCCTTCATTTTTGGTACTGATATTAGGACTTTGTGATGGCCTCTTCAAATCAATGACATTCTTAAACTACTTTGTAACCAGTTTGATTGCTTGCTTTTATTATCCATTTGGAAGACCCATGTACACCACAGTAAGGATGTAAATACCTGAATTTGAACAAAGTATTTAAAACTCATTTATTCAGTTAATTGTAGGATTTAGATAAACTATGAAATCTGACCAAAAATTAGAAAATGTCTAGAAAGGTTCTACAGAGATGACTGTATTCTAGTGTTCTAACCCAGAACAGAAGTAACTGGTGAGCTTGCCATCATGAGGAAACAGCATAGATGAAATTTGTTTGTCCAATGCCTCTGTTCAGGGAACAGACTGCTGAACAGAGAGGCATTGGACAAACAGCGCACTGAAGAGAACAGGGGAGAAGGCGAGTTCAAGTCCGTGGGATTTCTGAATGATTTGCAGGAGTTCAGGTAAGCACTTACAGGAACGGAGATGAGTAACGGCGTTGGCGTGGTATTGTTGGTCCGAGGGTCCTTTGGTCTGTGGGGTTTACTTTCCCAGTGGTCTTGAGAGTGGATTGATTTGAGGAAGAGGTAAACTGAGTCGGATGGAGCGGCAGCGTCGGAGGGCGGACAGGTAGGCAAGTACTTGAAGGCGTCGGAGTGTTGGAACTGCCAGTCAGATCTCTTGGATTGGAGGCGAGTTTCAACTGTCTTTGGAGGTTCTGAAGACTCGGGCAGTGGGGTAACTGCCTGCGACGTCACGAGGAGTCAAAGCCAGATCTGGATTCAGGTTTTACCTGAGGAAAACAGATGTCACAGGAAAGAATTACTTTCAGTACAGCAGTATTGAAAGTAATTCTTTATCTCCGATACTCGGAGATAACTCGGAGGGGCGAGAGGCACCATCACTGGACAGCACTCCGGCGTTGAAGCTGGCGTTCCATCTCTCTTAAAAGCAGCAGGTAACGAGGTAATTGGTCCCCGGTGTGAGGATGACGTACTGGAGGAGGACCCTCCACCCGGCCGCCTCAAGGACTCCATCTAGTGGTGAATGGGGATGCACAGCAGCAATACAATTGCAGGTTGTTGTTTTTTTATCATTATTATTATTTCATGTCTTGGCTTGGCATTTCAGGAGTTTCGTATGGAAAAGCTTTTTGCGTTAATCCGCAGTTTTTTCTCCATAGGAAGGAAATCTGAAGATGGAACTCTAATTATATGATTAACTTTACACTAGACAAACCTTTTATTAGTGAACTCAAAAAAAAAAAAAATCTGACATATTATACTGTAGTGGTGAGAGCAGCTTTAATGGAGTTAAAATATAGGCTCTGATTTACTATACATTTTCCACCACAAATGGAGTGTATTTAATAGTTTCACTCTGAATGTCGAAGCTTTAAGCTAAATTTCTCAATTGTTACATTTTTTTTTTTTTTAACAAAAATAAACAAAAAAGTAATTGCTTAACCAGGTATACCTGCATACAGATGAAGCACCTGCACCTGTTTGGTGTAAAACCAGACAGAAGGATTCAATACAGAGGGATTGCTGTATAAAATCAAACAGATACCAAACAAATTCACATACCAAACAGCGATTCTGTGTACTACAGTCCTTGTTTGAAGCCAGTCATCATGTGGGTGCAAACATATTCGAGGTTGGAGTCTCCCACCCTCAACGTGATCTGCAGAGGTGATTACTGGTCCTCATGCCAGAAACGCTTCTCCTAGAATCAGAAGTAGGGATGCTCAACATATTTATGCTTCTGTTTGAAGAATATCAGTTTAACACCATTTCTAAAAGTAGAATGGGAGGCAGATCTTTTGCTTCTCAGGCTCCTCTCATGTCGAACCAGATCCCAGTTGTGGCCCGTGAATCAGACCCCTTGCATACTTTTAAGACTCACAACTTTCCCTTTTGTTAAAACTTGAAGTTAGACTGGCTATAGCAGCAGCTGCCATAATCTTCACTTCTGGAGGACAAACTGACCATTTTCTTCTACTCCTCTACAGTTTGCATTATTTGTTGTTATTTCAACTGTTAACTTTGTTTTCTCTCAATTTGATAGAGATTTTTGGTATTATCATTTTGTTATTACTTTAGTTCATATTCAGTCTAATGTTAATCAGTATTATTGTGATTTTTAGTTTAAAGTGTTCTCTTCCTTATTTGTGTATAAACTGACCTGGAGGTTACGACTGTCTGTTTATCTTCATGTGAGACAGTCAAACTCTGTGGTTCTCAGACCTTAAATTCTTCTTGTGTTATCTACCCTTTTCTTAGTTGATAGTTTGACCTAGAGCTGAACTGGGCTCAGACCGTAGATCAGATATCACACCTGGAACTGGGCTGCTAGTGTTTGGGTTAGAAGTTTTACGACCTCTGTTGTTTTTACTGACTGCCCCCTGTGACTGTTTTTCTTTGACAATAAAAGAAGGAACTCACGTGAAAGCAGATCAGAACTCTCTGTGAACAGCTTGGAAAAGCTGCTATCGGAGACTTCTCCTTTTGCAAAAGCTTTGTCATAAAATTCATATACGTTGTCTGTGGTTCTTTATGTAGGTTCGAGAAAAATACCCATCACAATTATTTTTCTGTCTATAGAAGTTACACCTGGTCTAGTATTCTGATTGGTTAGTTGATGACATAGTGCTGTCATCAACCAATTCTCCCTCTCCTACTGTTAACTTTTTACTTTTCATTAACAGAAAGTAATCCTACATCAGTTCTTCTGGTTTTTTGAGTGTCTCTGCTCTGACTTCCCAAACCCCCAGTTAGTCGTGGAAGATGGCCTTGATACTGAAAAAGGTTCTGGTTCTGGTTCTGTTGAAGATTTTCTCCTCTTAAGGAGAGTTTTTCTTCTCCACTCTCGCTACGTGCATGCTTAGTGTGAGAGACTGCTGTAAAGTCACTATATGCTCGTCCAGGAGGAGAGAATGCAAGTCAATGACTGCATGCAACCTGCTGGGTTTCCATATAAAGAGAAACTTTGTTTTTATATTTTTTTGTTTTTGACAAAATAATGTACATTTAATGGACAATTAAGAACCTGTGTACCCTAACTATCATGTTTGTTGAGAGGTTCTGATAATGATGCCGAGCAAAGCCCTTCGACAAATATGATACAGCTGCTGTAACAGAGAAATAAAACATGCTTTTTGCTGTTTTTTTCTTAGAAATCTCAAACTCCCAGCGTTAGAAAGCAGATCACCTTCACCTTTCTACCACAGTAGAACAACAAGCAGAGAGAAAACACTCAACATTCTCTACCCGCATCCGGAATGGGCAGAATGTGGGATTAAGAGTAGGCATGAGGGGAAATGAGATCAACTAAATGTTTTTTCTGAGCTTCATTTTTATAAACAATGCACATTTGAATTAGTGGTCAACCATTTGAGGGCGCTATGACAGGAAAGGTTACCAGAGCAAAACGAACAGGTCTGACTCAGCGCCCCGCTGTATGTGCTACATCCTCAGTGACTGGCTGTCTGCTGAAACTGACTTATGAGTCCAGTTAAGTTTTGGCCACAGTAAATGTCCTGCCGATAGTTTAGCCTTAATATTGCAATTTGTCTTGCCCGTCACTGTGAGGACCTGCGGAAGTGAGTGTTATGTAAAGAAGGCCTGGAGGACCTTACAAGCCTGGCAAGTGAAAGATGACAGGCAGCATGTCTCTTTCATTCAGGAGAGCAGTTCTGCTCGACTGGCTGCGCCCAGCAGCAGGCAGACACAGTGGCACTTCACCTAAATTAATGGCTGACCCAGTCACTACACAGCAGAGTGAAGAGTTATGGCCAGAGAGCAGTGGCAGGATAGGCAGCAAACATGGCTAACAATGGGGTAGCGGGATGTTTGATGAGGGGAATCAAAGCGGAGGCTAGGAGGTTAAGATGGATGGATTAGCTTTGTTATCAGGGAGGCCATGGAGGCGCAATGCCAGCTGTCCTCACTAGCTTATCTTCACATCCAAATGGCTAATCCAATCACTGACCTCCTCTGTCTCCCTTCTTTATATTCAGTGATGTTTCTAAATTTGTGACTGAGGTGTCAATTTGGGTCATTTACTGCTTTGGACTACCAGGTGTCTCCTTCCTTTATTTTGAGAGTTTATTCATCAGTCTCCCTAACAAATTGTTTATAATGTGTTTTTTTGTTTGTTTGTTTGTTTGTTTTTACTTCTACAAATGATAAATTCTCAGTCAAATAAAACTAAATCTTTATTGTTTGCCCATTGGCTGTCAGTTTATTGACCAGACTTTTATTGCATATTTTGTCCTTTTTTTATTTGTTTATTGTTAGTATTATTTCTATCAAGTGTCCCACAGGAATAGTTGGGATTTTTCAAAGAGGTTAATATCAGCAAAACCTCTCTTACCTGTGGTAGATAAATGTTATCTCACACTCATTTTGTAGGAGAACAAATCCTTAAATCAGTAGTGTGCTAACATCTGTCCCGTCTTCAGCTAATATTAGCCATTTCAAGCTCAACCTAAAATGTTCATGTCCTTCTCAAAACCATGGAGGAGTCCAACAAACAGAGACCTGGACAGAACCTGCCTGACCTTTAGAAGGGGCAGTATTATGTATTCTCCAGGCACAGTGTCATTTATAACACAATATTAACTTCAGTTGTAATAAAAAAACAAAATGCTATATTTATCAAAAATACTTGACATTGCATCATGGCTGTAGGCAACAGGTTGAAATTGGCCTCTGTCTCTGTAAGAACCTCCTACTCCTTCCATCACTCTCCATTAAACACATCATTACGAAGCTTAGGAGTTGTAGATCCAATGATGAGCTTAGCAGGTCCACCAGGCGTTTGCTAATTGTTGCTGTCGCTAGTCTGGAGGAGGTAAGTGGGGGAGGTTTTGGGAGGGGCGCTGGGTGAGGAGCTCAGCTGGAGACTGCAGCTCCAAGGCGGAGCTTTGTGGAAATAGGCGGAGCTTTGTGAGAGCAGGCAATTAGGAACCCCAGAATGGATTGAATGGATTGCAATCCTTTAGCATAAAGGATTGCTCCTTCATGCATAAAAGAGCAAAGCAACAGTCCAGGTGTTTCTTCTTTCTGACGAGGGTACAACATCATATCACAATGTAACGCTCAAAGACGGAAATGGAAAACATGATATAAATCCTTTTAAAAGTTAAGAGTTATAAATAAACCAGTCATAAATTTATTGCAACTCAAAAGAATATCACTACTTTAAAACTGTTTGTGGAAACTTCTGGCTTTATGAATTTTCTGAACATTTTAATATTATATGTTCTAATGTTTGTGTTTGTTTATTTAGTCATTCAGTGATATTAAGATATATTTCTCTGGGCTCTTCATGTTAATTGTTTTCATCACTACTGAAAAAAGAATGTACACATCATGTTATGATGAACCCAGTATGGAATAAGTGGTTTTGAGGAAGTCTGTTATCATTTTATGTTGGTTCTTTATTATTTGAAGTAAAGAAGAACCAACATAAAAAGATAACAGACTTAATTAATTAATCAACATGCATGCTTGAATACTGTGCCAGACTTGGCCAAAGAAATTGTTTTTCATTTTTAATACCTGGTAGATTAATGTAATCCATCCATCCAACCAGACCAGTGCTGTGTTTTAATCTGTAATGTCATGTTTTCGCTATCTAAACTCAGAAAAAGCATCATAAATAACAAAAATAAAGATTTAAAAACGTCAATCTGTGTATAATTAATGTATAATTGTGTTTTACTTGGTTGCATCCCAATCATTTAGCTGAACCATGTCAATAATTAAAGGTGAGGGGCTGGAATTTAGTAGGAACTCTTACTGTTAAATATAAAGTGAATCACTTGTAGCCAGTTTAAAGTCTAGATTTAATCCATTACATATCTGCTGCTTTAGTTTCTTCCTCTCTGATAATAGGTTAAAATGCTTTAACTAGCTCAGTGCTTCCTCGTTTTGTGAGTTTCTCAGATATCAGCACACATTAGTTCTGTTTGATTAGCTCACAAAAGAATGTTTAAACCAGTTTTCAATGACATGAAAAGAACACGGTGGAACATTTAAATCTCAACTGAAAGGATAATTAATTTTGATGAACCAAGATCTTCATTTTAGATCAAGTTAGGTTAGTCATGCATGCTTGAAATCAATATGACATGTAAATCAAAAATGAATTAGGTTTTCTTTTGTGCTCTATGAACAATGATTTCTAATTAATGGTGGAACAGACTTCAAGGTCTGAAGGAGTCCAGCGCCGATACAGGACTGCTTTACATAATGCATATAGTGCAGGCTGGATTTAAAACAATTTACTTGTGGGGTTAACCAGGCTAATGACATATTCATTTCCTGCAATGGCAAGCTACACACTGAATGCGAGTAATGAGTTTTTCATTTTCTGCTGGCACCCACACACCACTTAGTGCGCTCAGCTCTGGGACAACAAAGGCAGGAAGAGGTAAGATTTAAATGATAATGGGATTGGCCCCCAACTTTAAAATTATGGGGCAAAACTTGAATTAATATTGCCCTGTGGTCAAAGCCTTTGTCAGGGCAGGAAGTTATTAACCTCTTAAATGGCTGTAAACTGTATAAACTGTAACACATATTGCCCCCAATGTACAAATGTGAATGTGGAATAAATGTGACGAAATGAACTGTTGCAGTAGCAACATAGTACATTTCAGAGCCCAACTGGCCTGAGAAATCAGTTAATCAGCAGAATCCTATAGAGCTAAAACGTGGAGGATGATATAGAAAACTTTGGTTGTTATACATGTGGAAAGCCTGAGTTAGAACAGCAACACAGAACTCCTCCAGATACCAAGGAGTTGATGATCTGCACTTTGTTCAGGTGAATGCTATAGGCCTTTGGTTCTGCAATCCAGTCTGCAGCATCTGAAAGCACACTGATCTCAGTGGATCCACTCATGTTAGGTGAAGAGGAATGTGATCTAAAATGGGGTGTTCATGCTTATGTGTGTTTATCACAGAGTTTAGAATGTGCATGTTAACCTTAAAGATGGCAAATTTCAAAAATAGTTTGAAATGTTTTATCTTTGTCAATTACACACTTAAAACAAACATTATGTGGAGTACAAAGCCACTGACCCACAACAAAGAAGCAGATGATAAGTGGATACAATACAGAAAATAATAACACAGAGCTTCTGATTGGTTGGTCACGGGTGACAGCTAATCAAGCTGGAACTTAGCTAATGCAGAAGATCGGTAGATCTGAAGCATTTATGTGTTAAGAACTCAGAACAAACCTTCCATGTACAACAACTTACGACTTGAGGGGAAAACAAACGAGTAATGCTTGAGACTTTAAGGTAAAGGGTTTCAAGAGACTAAACAAACACGACTTAGTTTGTTGACCCATAAATACTGAAGCATGCTGTGATGCATTTATTTCTGCCTTTGGGGCCTTTAAAAACTGTCATGAATAATTAATAATGAGCACACATCAACCATGTCCCACTGAAGTTCAATAGTGTTTCTACACTCAGTATCACCTGCATTTCTGTGATGTTTGAAGATGTTGACTGGGTGATCAGTTACAAATAAAAACATTTTGTCATGAAACCTGCTGTAATGGAGACGACCTATTATCACAGTTAGGGAAAGGAGGTGATTTTCTTCAAATTGCCTGTCAGCAACACTAATAGTACCACAAGAATTTGAAATGACAAAATTATCGAAAATCACCACTGAGACTGATTAGAATGTCATCAGATCAGACAAGAATGTTAGACAGTGAAGGAGTTTGGTTTCCAAACCAAAAGACGATAAAATATTGAAGAGAAGGAAAGACGTCTACCATGAGCCGTCCTAAAAGAAACCATCTGTAAGTAAAACATCTTTCGGGTAAAAAAATTAAATGGAACAGACTGCCAGCTCAAAAGTGTCAATCCAAACTTGGTTGATATATGAAAAATATTGATTGAATCAATAATTGCTCAATGACTGAGATGTTTGTCTGCGCAAAACCTGTACAGTCCTGCAAAAATGTCCTTCCACTTGTTTATTTCACAACATAAGCATGAGTGTTACAGCTCATGCATGGAACATTGACATTCCTCCATAACATTGTCTATGAGATAATGCTGTTCACGTGAAGTTCAATGTTTCAGTTTTAGGAATTTACTGGCAGGAACGATTTTCACCTGTGTTCTGTTCTCTGGAACTCTTCCTGTTAGGTTTGATACAGAACAAGAGCACTAAGAACTCAGTACTATTGGATGTGGGTAAATATTCTGAATAAGTTTTTCAAATAAAAATGAAACATAATAATAAACAGGATGGCATTTTAGGTGCACAGTTCATATGGTTCCAAAATGGTCACTTATTATTTCTGTAATGTTACATTCCATCATTCCACCTGACAATCTGGAACCACCCAGAGACTTCTCTGTTGCTGGGTTTCCTCGGTGAATGAAGTCAGTCAGAAATGGCCAATTTGCTGCAGGTGGTGAGTAGATCCAAGTCAACAAGCCAGGCTGAGCTTCCTGATCGGATCCATCTATGACTCGGTACCGTGTCCCAGAATCCTCCCTGTTTTCTTTGCAGACCCAGCAATCCAAACCTCCTGGATATTCTGTTGGACTTCAAGAGAGGTCTATTCCAAGTCTGGATGTGCATTTGTCTTCATTGTCCTGTCAGAACATCCAGCTGGAGCCAACTATCCAAGTTTTAATCATCTACTTGTTTTTAGGTGATTAAAGAATTTTGAGACAGTTTCTTATAAAGTGGTAGTGAAACAGCGCCACCAGAACTTGTAGTTCATAGAAGGTCTTAGCCTCGTCGTTCTAGATTGTTCCTGAGAAATACAATAAATTCCTGTTCTTCTGAGGCTGCCAGTTTTGGTGTTCTTTTACCTTTGCAAAATGGACTAAAACCAAAACAGCTTCTAACTGCTTAAACTTCAGAGTCTTTAGGTGTTTAGAATTTCCTCCTTTGTGTAAAGATGCAGTTCCTCCATGGATCAGTTTGGATCAGTGTGGGAAATGTGAGCAACACTTTAAAGATTTATGAACTATATGTGCATATTTGAACGTGTATGCATGAATCTAATTTCATGTGGCTAAGAAAACTCAACCTTAACTTCAAACATTGTTACTTTTAAATATCAATGTAGAACTTAAACACATTGTTTTTTATTCCTTCATAGAAAACTGTAACTTCACACCATATATCATGGTTATAATTTCTCCAGATGAAAGCAAAGGTTTTACCGTTAGTCTCCTATCGTCAGCCTCACTATTCAGCAAACACAAAATAATTACACAGTAATAAAATAAAACTTTAACATGAACTGAAAAACCTGAAGAAACACCAGGGTGGAAAATAACAAGTATCAATAAGTCGCTGCCTGTTAAAAATGAAAAGCCCCTTGTTTGTTTTATTCAAATGTTGTTTTCCAGCTTGAGCAGACCATGAAGTCTGTAGCTGCCTCAACCGAGCTGAATGTCTCGTGCTGCACCGACTCCCGGCTGGGCAGCTGCTCCAGCTGCCAATCAGAGAGCCAGCTCATTAGCAGAGGAACTGTTGAGGAAGAATGGAACCTAAAGCAGGTGGTCCAGGAGGAGGGACAGGAAGATGCAACGTTTCAAATAAAATGATTTGAAATAGACTGTGCATATCTTACCAGAAGCTTACGCTATATAATCCATACTCTACATTGTAACAAATGAACTATTTATTTCACTGCGTGTTAAGTTTGGTAAATATTTTCCAGACCTTCAATGTGAATGCAATGTGTTTGATTTGCAAAAAAGATCGTGTGTATAATTTCAAAAGACAGCACAAGAGGCAGCATTACTAGTAGTGGTATGCAAGACTTGCTGGAGTCTGCGGCGGTCAGTGAGTGATGGATGGTCACCAAACTCTTTGCCTCAAGAATCAGCAATGAGTCTCACTCATCTTCTTTCCCTGTTGTTTGACGCAGCACCAGCTGTTTGGCTTATTTTTCCTACAGGTTTGACTTATGTGTAAAATATAAGACTGCTAACTAATTCTACTCCCACATTGGTGGTGGTGAATTTTAAATATGGAACCAAAGAATTTACCTAAAACATGCAAAACAAAATGCAAAGAGGGAAGCTGAACCTTGAAACGTGGTGCAATGCTTCTTGACAGGCTATTGGCTGGTGTTTGACAAATAGCTTATCCTGGAGTTCCATGTATTTTAGTTATTGATTGATTGATTGATTGATGAAAACTAGCTGGACTCATAAGAGCAGAAATAAAGACTTTAGATATTAGTTTCTGTTGTAGATGGTTTCCACTCTGCATATTAAAGCATATTTGGTTTTGAACTATTAAAATGGTCAGTTTTAGAGGCTGACTTAAGTATGTATGGGCGACTGTGTTTCTTAACCCCTGTGAATTGAGTTCACAGGGGTTAAGATATGTGTTCAGATATATGCTGAACACATATCTAAATGTAAAAACTCAATGTAAGTTCTTACTAAGAGTAGCAGGAATGTATTTTCTATTATTTGCTGTGATTTTCTACTGATCTAATCAGAAGAAGTTGGATTTGAAAGAAGTCTCGGTCTGCTCTTCCTCCAGGTCTTCGTCTTGAAAGTTGTGATGTAATAAAAACAAGCATTTTCTTGTTTGATGCACTGTGACAGCAGCAGCTGTGGAACCAGAGTACACATAAGAGCACTGATGTAATGTAGTCAAAGTGAACGTGATGTCCATACAAACAGACTGCTTGTTCATGTGCTTTTAACTTGTACTTTTCCCTCCTCGTCTGGACTCCTTCTACACTGCAGAGCTCCCTAATTGTTTTAGTAAATTCCAGCACTGCATTTAAACGTTTTCTTTTATATTTTCCTGCTCTTTAAGTGAGACTTTGTCCTCATGGGGATGGTGGTGACTGACGACGAAAAAACGGGTTTTATAAAAGAGAAAGGTTGATGTTGCTGAAAGGTGACAGTTTCCTTGATGTTATGTTGTTAGGGATTAAAGCGCTCACTTCATTTCTGTCATGCCAGAAGTGAAGGGAGGTGGAGACAAAGAAATGTTTTAATGCAAGTTAGAAAAAATCCACAGAGAACATTTAATCTGTCAGTTTTTAAATTAATATGAGCGCTTTATTTTTCTTTTTTAATTCAATCAAATATTTGCACTGTAAAAAAAGTGCTATTTATATAGTCTTCATCTAATTTGTTTTAAGTTTTAAGCTAATTTAGATGATTAATCACGCTTTTTGGAAACACTTCCAACTCTTAATTACATACTTAAACATAGATGCTGGGACTGCATTAATTTGAGTCAATTTATGCAAGTAAAACTCAGCCTGACAGTTCCATCTTTCCTCCTGTAAATTTAGGCTAATTCCACCTTCACTTCTTAACTAGTCTTTGCTGTTTTTCTCCAATCCCCAGGATGATTCCAGCGCCGTCTCTCCTTAAACCTCAACAAAACAGAAAGATGGGCTCTTTTTCTATTTTCATTCCACTGCTGAAAACAGTTTATGGTTAAAGTGCTGGTCAGCTGGTCACTGGGGAATAAATAGATCTGATAGAGTTTTCAGTTGCCTTTGATAGTTTAGATCACACCATCTTAATAAACAGAACTCAAAATAAGTGTTCACAGCTGATCACCTGATAGATCATACCGTCACTCTGAAGATGACAGAATTAGCTGGTATCCACATTTGTTTGTTTATTCTGGAACGACATGGTTAATATTAAATTCCTTGTCATCTTGTTATATTTCATCCTCTCATCCATATTTAAAACAGGACTACTGTTAGTCCTTTGTGAATCTATTGTTGTGGTTTAGAAATGTTTTTCAATTTCTCTTACTTTTGGATAAAAACAGTCAAAGAATTCTCTACAAAGCTGTGATATTTATTCATCAGTGGATTAAGTCCATTGATAAATAATTGTGCTATTGGGTTTGTTAAATGTTTACATGTGAATCTGGACTGCTTAGATGATGAGGGAACCTTAATATTTTTACACTGCTTCGGTGTGGACAACTATCAGCACACTGATGATGGTAACTTGAGAGCTAAGGATTGATACAACCCAACAGCAGACATCCTTATTTTGTAACATTACATAGCAGGTTAGACACACTTATTCTGAATTATCTGAAAGGGAAATCATGCTCTAAGACAACATTGTTAACTTCTGCTCTTTAGTTGTTCTTTCATAGTTTTCAAGATGCATTATTTTGTGTTGCTGACATAAAATCTCTCTAAAATACATGGAAGTTTGTGACAGTAATGTAACAGAAGATGGAATATGAATATATTTGAAATCATTGCACAATCATACATACAGAGCAATATGAATTTGCAGAAAATATTCAAAACATGCAGCTTTCATGGGCAGACCAACACCTGGTCCATCATCAGACCAGGGTTCAGTGATGAATCAACTAAGTTTATAAACCACCACCCCACATCAAATCTTAAAGTAACTGATTCATCACATTTTACAGCTTAATTTCTCTCACCACTCTAAGGATTGATTTCTAGTCAACCAGTGGAATCCAGACAGCCTGAAGGCTCTTTGATCTCTAAATCTGTTTGATGATCTAAACACTAGAGTGTCATGATCCGTGTTCTGTGTATTTATATTAAGGTTTTTCTGTGTTCAGTTTCTGTCCTGAGTCTCTGTTTCTGCGTCTTCCCCGTTGATTGCTTCCCAGGTGTGTCTCATCCTTGATTACCCTCCCTGTGTATTTAGTCCCACCTGTTGTCTTTGTCTCTTGTCGGATCCTCATCGTATGTCATTTGTCATCTGTCTGCCATCACAGTCGTACTGTAAAGTCCTGTGTTGGTTAGCTCTCTTATTCAGTCCTCAGTTTTTCAGTCGCTACCAGTATTTAGCTGTGTGCTATTGTCTCTGCCATGCTGCCTGATCTGGACTGTTTTGAGCCACATTCATTATTAAATTCATCATCTTCATCACAACCTGGGTCATCAGCGTTCTCTCTCCGCTGTCTGCTTCTGGAAATATTCAAATGTTTACAATAAAAAGACACGATGAATCTAACAAGAAATTCAGCCTAGAAAGCATTCACACATTTTCAGCAGAAATCATACAGAGAATGATGATGTATTGGGACAAAGATAAGCACAGAAAATGTTGGTATTTGGTAAAGTAGTTTTAGTATATGTCAGGTTGGCTGACATATTATGCATCACAATAAAAACAACTTCTTTGTCTGAAAAAAAGCCTATTTTTCATCTAGGAAGAGGATTTCAGTGTAAATATTTTCTTACTGATCCTCACACAAACTCAGCTGATTAAAGTCACTGCTACTTACTAATGCTGGTGTTTACTCCAGCCTTCTCTCCATAATGAAGACACATTGGATAATTAATGAGTGGCCTTCACACACTTTAGCCTAAAAGCATATTTCTAACAAGAACACAGTTGTTTTCAGTTTGTTGTTCAACATGGAGGGTGTTTTTGTTGCAATAGCTTTCATACTATTTGACTTAATCACCTTAATGCTCATACAAAAGATCTTGAAGCCTTTCTCTATTGGTCACTGGGGAAGAGGTGGGGACCACCCTGGAGTCCTGTCTCTGAGGTGTCTCTGTGGTGGACTCGTTGTCCACCACAGAGACACACAGGACAGAAAACAATTATGCAATTTAACAGCAGAGAGAGAAGGGGAAGACATGCACCAAAGTTCCCAGGGTTGGGAATCGAAGTCTGAATGGCCACGATACCGACTGACAGCCTCTTTATATGGAACTACATCAACACCAAGAACCGCCCCAATGCCGTCAGTCTGTTAAATGCACCAGTCCCTCCTGCTGCCGCTGGAAGTTGGAATGGTGGACTTGGTAGTAAGATTTCATGTAGTAGGCACAGTAGAAATTGGATTTGAACTACCACAGAAAAACAAAATCCACTTTTTTTCCTCATTTCCACTCTACGGGGTACAGCCAATCAGCACGAAAGAAAATAGATGACCCTCCTGGATTGGTTGCTTTGCCAGTGCCAATCAATTTGCACGTCATGTAGCATTGGACCTACATATTTCAGCCTTTTGAACATTTATGTTGTATGTAAAGATCCACGTTTTCCATAAATAATTAGGAATGATGTTTCACAGAAACATTGTAAATATCTGAATTTGCAATCTAATACAAAACTGCAAATAGGAGGCATTCCACTATTCTTCTTTATCATAATGTAAGTATACACTGAAACACAATTTTCTTGTTTTTCATCAAATCTGTAAGGTATGTTGTTGGGTAAATGATAAATGAACTCAATTTATATAGAACTTTTCTAGCTTATGACCCCAAACACATGCACCTTCACACAAAGGACAGTGCCGTGGTGGGGAGAAACTAGATCACACCCTAAATAACATTGACTGTTCTTCCCATTGTTTTATCCCTTTAAGACAGAAACATGTCCTCAGAGTGACATGGCTCCTGGGGAAGCAAAATACATGCAGGTAAGAGGCAGTGGACCAAGCAGCAAAGAGAAAAACAGAGCAGACTGGGTAGGAAATGTTTCTGTATGCACCAGTGGCCACAAGCAACAGCAGGAGACCACTGTTTGAAGTTATGAAACCAGAATAGCTTCTGTCCCAGAGGAACTCAAATGTCTTTACTAATACTGTTCGAGATGATGAGATTGAGTCAAAGATGAAGCATTGTGCCATGAATTACTGAAAGGGTGGGTCTGCTTTAAAACAAAGTCCCTCATGTCCACTTTAGGTATGGTGGAGGTTCTATGATGCTGTGGGGGTTTTACATTTCCAGAGAGTGCACAGCATCATGGAATATCTGAATAACCAGGACATTTTTCATGCTATTTAGAAAACTACAAATGGTTCATCATCAGGAGTTTTAAGTAGAAAACGATCTAGAACATTTCAGGTAAATTATTACATAAAGAGTTCACAAGACACCACCTACACCTTCTTCCATGGCCGACTCAGTCTCCACCTAAATCTTATAGAAAAGCTGTGGAGTAAGTTAAAGTGAAGAGAGAGGACTCAGGAGAAGATTGCTCAAATTTAGCTGCAAGAGAGACCCCAGGTGTTGGTCAGACAGATGAAGACGCACCTTCACACAAGGTGAAGTCACAATTAAATGTTAACGATTTGTGAAGTCCAATTTACTTTAATGTTTTTTAAATGCTTCATACATTATGTGACCCGATTTTCCAATAAGATGCCAAATCAGATCTTGTGTCTTTGCCTTTCCTCTTGAATATGCCAAGTTTCTACAAAAATATATGAACATGAAATTCTCAGCCAACTTTGGTTTATTATGAACCAAATGATTTGAGAACCTGTACTTATGTAACATGGAAAGAGGTTAGGGGCGTTTTCACACCTGATGATCTGGTTGTCCCAGTTAGATTTGGGAACAATGTTGAAAAGTTTGCTCAATTTTCCATTGGTTTTCTTTCACACTGTGTCAAACAAGCCAAAACCTTTGAAAAACCTGTTCCTCCCCTCACCTGGGGTGGTGCTCCATCAAAAACCACAGAAGGAAACAACACAAAACCTCTGAAGAAGATACTAAGTGCAACTTCACTCTTCACAAAATGTGAATGACAATGGAGCATCAGATTTTAGCGATTGGAGAATTTCTCTTTTGTCTTTGGTAAAAGAAACACGAGACATTTCTCCCACTAGAACCAGACTGGCATTTATTTTGGTTATATCTACCCAGAATGCTCTGTGCTATTGTTCGCTTTTTTCTTTTGTAGCTCTCTCCAGTCCGCTTGGCGTTAACATATGCATTCAAAGTGCAAGTTCACTTCAACTTCACAGCAGGCTTTTAGGCAGACCAAAATTCACTTTTATGGTCTGCTTCAGAATTCAATTATTCACTTCTCCACAAACAAGCTAAACCTTCTAGACAAACAAACTAGAATTGGATTAAACATGGCTGGTGTAAATGAGCCCCAATATATTTTAACATTCTTTGTTTCCATTAAAATGAAAACAACAGCTTGTGTTTTTTAAAGGCTTTGTCAATTTGCATTTGTAAAGTTGCAACCTAACGACGGGAGCTGAGTCAAGAAAATGTTATTCATTTCTCACTTTGTGGATCTGATTCATCTGATACTCAGAACCCTTAATATTTAAGAGAAATACAAATGTTAAATTTTGTGTGCATGCAGCTTTGTGTGCTGTTGTGTCGGTTTTGTATCTTCTATTTTGAGGGACATCTAAGGGACACTTTCAAGGTCCAAACATTTCTGGTTATGAAAAATCATTTGAAACAATACATATATCGTGGCCTTCTAGTTTCCAAAAAACAATATTCCAACAAAGGCTGTGGGTGTTAACAGGTGGTTTGATTTGAACGCACATCCAACTTAATTTGTTTGAAAAAATATATTCTTTATTTCTTGTAAAAAAAAAATAGCGACAAAATAATTACCAAAAATGTCCTACAACTTAGGCAAAAACGAAAGTAAACTTAATGTGACGTTTCAAGTACAAAAAAGTGAAAAGTGGTCAAAAAATCATTTACAAAAAACCTCTCGTCCACACACCAAACATTTGACAAATAATGCCTCCACCAAGCACCCGGTGTGTTTTTAATTACTCAAATTAATGGGAGGGTCTAACCAATTACCAACAAAATCTAATCAATTCAAATATACAAATTAACTACAGATTCTACCAGAGTCAAATCATTTCAAAGGCAGAAAGCCCAGACAGAGCTGAGAAGGGAATAGTATAGGAAGACGATAGCCAGGCTAGTGCTGGCATGAGCAGAGTTGCAACATTTTCCCAAAAAATACACAAAAATACAAGTGGTTCTTCCAGCAATAAAACAATATCAATGTAGATCGTGGCAGACATGTGAACAATATCAATAGTAAATACGCTGAAAAGAATATTAATACTATGTATGGGATATGGGACCCATAGAAAGAGCCCTCAGGCCTCCATGTGGCCATCA
The DNA here is from genome assembly GCF_001443285.1 of Poecilia latipinna. Classification (NCBI taxonomy): domain Eukaryota; kingdom Metazoa; phylum Chordata; class Actinopteri; order Cyprinodontiformes; family Poeciliidae; genus Poecilia; species Poecilia latipinna. Next base: position 4,750 of record NW_015114022.1, on the reverse strand, counting down.
CAGGTTCGAATCCCAGCCTAAGCCTCATGTCTTCTCCCTCTCTCACAACCCACTTTGCTTCAGATTACTATGAGATGAGGCAGCTTTTTAAAAAAAACTATCATCACTAAATGTGATGAAGGAAGACACACTGCTGGATTAACACAACAACAGCAGATTCTCATGTACAACTCATTAAGCCAGTAAATACACATGACACTTTTTTATATCAGTATTCCTTTCTCCTCTGGTCGTGTAAGAGTAAGACAGAAGCTGTCCTTGAGTTGTTTGAAGCTTTGATTAACTCTGTGACACTACCAATATGATAAAAAAAACAGCTACATCAATGTCAAGGACATTTGAGGTACTTCACAACTATCAAGGCACTTTTTTGTAACCTGGAAAGAATACATCATGGTTTATGATCTCTCAGAATCAGCTTTACTGGCCAAGTTTGTGTGTACAAAACCAAGAGTATGACTTGGGTTTCAAGTCCTGCCTTATAAGGACATAAAGCATAAACATACATTTTAGAGGAAATAGAAGAAAGGAAAACATTTGTGTATTTGTATATGCATTAAGAAGAAGGACAACAAGAATTCTAGGTTGTGGAAGTATAATTATGTTTATTTTATTTCATAGTAGCAAATCACTCACATGTTGTTTGCTGTATTGTCTCTGTGGTGACTGTTTTTTTTTAATAGCATTGACCTGAAGATAAAAGTTAGAATATTCCTTCCACATCCTCTTGTTTGTAAAATTCTGGTGTATTTGGGAGAATTGAATTAACTCAGCTTTTATTTAATTATCAGCACATTTGTGAAGTTCATGAAATTCATATTCCATCTGGTGTAAGCATTGTTCATAGATACCAGTGAGTCATCTTTAGAGCCTCTATTCTTATCTTTTTTATTATATCTGTAAACTATTTTATTGTGTTAATCAAAAGGGAAAAAAAGAAACCAAACTGTGTGGACTGTGTTGTTATGAAACTAAACTCTTGATAATAAATGGGTAAAAATTAGTATGGTGAGAGTGGAGTAACTGGCAGTCAGAACAGTGAGTAAAGGTCTGAGGCACAAAGATTTCAGAGAAACTTAGAGAAGGGTCGTGTGCCTTTCTGAATCAAATCCAATCAGCTGAATTTGTAAGAGATGAACTCCATGTAAGAACTCCATGAAGTTGTAGAAACACCACTGTAAGTGAAAACAGCTCAATTACTTCTGTGAATGTGACTTCTTGTTTTTCTGTTTTTAATAAATTTGCACAACAGTGGACCCACTCAGGAGGAGAATTCTTTGTTTCCCTGTTGACCACCAGTTACTAGTGTTAAGGAAGAAATATTCTAAATTGGTTAACTTTGGAAAAAAGTCTGGCTCTCTCTCTTCCTCTGGATCCCAGGTCCTCTCTGCGGGCCACGTGTGGCCACAAGGAAAACAACAGCAATGCGTGTTGACGTCACAGAATTACAGAGTTTAATCCAATATAAGACAATGCATAAACTTACAACAGAAACTGCAGAACAACAGAGACATACATTCATTTACGTGACATAAATGGAAAGAAGAAGAAAAGCAAAGACGTGCAAAGACATCTTTTGAGAGTTGCAAGAGCAAATTTGATTTGTTACTACATGTAGAAAGTTTTATAGTAAAAGGCGTATTCTTATCTTTAATTATTCAAATAAGGCGTATCTTTGCTCCTCCAACCAGGAGCTATCTCTGACCCTTTATCTGAAGCCTGAAACTCCTGCCGTGTTTACGGCCTTTCACAGATGAGTGTGAAAAGCTACAACTTCCCCTGTATTGTTTTCCCACAGACAAAAGGCAGTTCAAACGATCCTAGCAAACCATCTGCTGTAACTACAGGTAACATAAAGGTCAATAGGCCAGAATAAGTTACTGATTTCAAAACCACAATTAGGGCATTTGAATCAAGACATGTTAAGTTTTAAAACTAGCTTATTTTAAATTTATTTTCTCAACACTAACCTGTAATTGTGGAACAGGTTCCCATCCAACCCATATACGACTCTGCTGTGCTCTGTAGCATCTGTGACCCTCTAATATGTGATATTACAACCATTTTGTCTCTCCTCAGGTTCCAGCACAGGCTGTCATCTTCAATTCTAGTCTGAAACAGAAAGTTATTGTTTTCATGCTGAATCTAGAAGCTGAAGACATTGTGGTTTTATCAGCAGCAATCACAGCATCTGGCTGTTACCCACATATAGTATAATATGTTGGGCTTTTGTTGACAGTATTAATAAATGATGATTTTGTACCTTGAATTTTTAACAAAGATCAGATGAAACTCGTATAATGTTTCTGCAATGACAATGAATGCTAGGATTAGAGTAACTTTTGTATTGATAAGGTAAAAACCTTGGAGGATTTTCTGAGCCTTGTTCAACTGTCAGCAGGCAAGGCGGGTGAAATGCTAAGGAAACAACAACAGAGGTGGATGGAGCGGGGATCAAACCAGCAACCCACCAATTACAGAAAAAAGTACCACTGCTGCCACCATCGTCCCGTATGTCATCTCCAGTTTGGATCTTTGCCTTACTGGAGCAACATCTTGAACCAGAACATCTAGGAGTAGGAGGCAGACTTTTACAGCTGGAAACGTGATCCTAACATATATGTAAGATTTACTCTCATTTAGCTGTTTCATTCACAGCTGAAGGGAGTAAGACCGCTGTGAAATCCCTAGTTTTCAAGGTGATTAAGAGGTCTTTGTCACATCTTTGTCTTTCTGCAAACATTCCTGAGAAGAGAATCTCCCCCTAGAGACTTGTTTCCTCATCCCTTGGGATCCACCCATCGCTGAACAATGTATGTGGTTTTTTTTAATCAGGTAATAAAAACAGTAATAATTTTAATAAATAAATAAAAAATAGACATTTTTTTTCTTCAACAGTAAAATGTGTAACATGTTTAATTCATTTTTGGTCTCAATTTGACCAGCTTTGTGTTACAGCCACATTATGTTTCATGTACAGTTGATATTCAGTGGTCTTCTTTCTGTTAGTGTGATTAGGTAAATGATGTGTGACAAACAAAACACACTCATATTGAAACTAGATCCTATTGAAACATTAATATCAAACCTTTTTTTTTATTTTTTTAGCATTTGATTTTATTACAGTGTCTCTTCTGCCTCCTTCACCATGTTGGCTAACGGCCAATCAGATGATCACATTTCTGATGTGCTTTTCCATCTCCTTTGTGTGAGGATTTTTTTTTTAAACGTAGGCTATTAGGCTTCTGTGTTGACAAAGTCACACCACTGCTACTCATAGTCACAATTTTTTACCATCTAAAAGAAGTCGTTTATTACCAGCGCGACCCAGTCATTTGTAATATAATGCTGATTTCAGGCTACAACACATTCTGTATGTATAAAAGAGCAAAACAAAAATAGACACTCTATATTCAAATCCCAAGGAAAGAGCCATTCTGCTTTTAAAATAAACAGGTACAAGTATCCCGCTGATAGTTGCCCACCCGCTGCGCCTTTAAAAGCCTATCAATGCCTCCCAAGCAGCCTCATCTCATCCTGGTGTCATATTTTTGGCCCCTGATGTAGCTGCAGAGAGCCATGTGGGAGGCTTTATGAGCTGTTTACATGTTCAGCTTGATGTGTCTTGCTCATTCCTGATGCACTGTGCATTTTCTGTCTGCCAGAAATAGCATAAAAACTACTAACCTTTCAAATACTATCAAATTATTCCTTCAAATGCTTTTTAAATGATGGAAGGTAACATATATGCACTCAAAAGAATATGATGAAATATGCTTAGCAGGATCTGTTCTGGACTTTCAGAGTTCTCCTTGTCTGCAATGAACAGGTCAGGTTCAGTCAGTGGCATTATGATGCCGAAGTCAAACAGCTTGAAGCAGAAGAAATGACATTTGCACACAGGCAACGCATGATGGAATATTTAGTTTAGTGATCATATGGTAAAAATGGGAAAAGTTAAGGCTGTGCAGACTTTTTAAAACTTCCTGTTACAACACTCTCATTCAAATAAAAGCTCTAATATCCAGGAAAGAATGGAATTATTTACCCTCTCCATATTTATCACCTCCCACAACTTCACATCTTGCTGCACTTAGTGTAGCTCCAAAGAGAAAGGTTAGAATTCTTGCTTTTTCTCTTTGATTTTAATGAAAGCAGCATTCATTGGTTGCTTTGCTTGAGGCTTTATTTGATCAAGAGCAGCACATTTTTAAAATGTTACTGTTTGGGCAATAAGATGCTTTAACATGGTAAAGTCTAAATGGTCATGCCTTACTTAAAGCTGCAGTAGGTAATGTCCATAAAAAAATATTCATTACACATTTGTTAAAACTGTCACTATGTTCTGACTGATAATTTATGAAAAAAAAATCTGTCACCCCTGGCTTGAGAAGATTTGGCTTGGGTGCGGTGCCATACCCAGCTGGGACTCAGTAGAGGGACATTGAGTTAGCTACGGGGTCAAGGACTTACGCCAGAAAGAGAAGCTGGAAATTCCATTTCAAAAAGCAAATGTTGGATCTTTATCCTTGAAACATTTCAGTCTGCCTTTAAACACCACAAAGAGAGTCCCATGGGATTTTTTTTCTTCTTGCCTAGCGGGAATAATTATGGGCTGAACTGTAGAGATACATTCAATGCATGCATACCTTCTTTGTACATGTTGGTATAATTTTAACACTAACTAGAAAATTCCTGAAGAAATTTAACCAGGGCATGCCAAAGTGTGCCCGTCAGTTTTTAATCAAGC
>NW_015114021.1:152087-173473 GCF_001443285.1 Poecilia latipinna | reverse complement strand
AGACAGTTGCAAAGACTCAACATTCATTTGAAATGACAGAGAGGAGTAACCGCAGACGGACGGCTGCAATCCTGTCTGCTCCTCTCAGAGTCATTAGTGGATGAAGCCATGGCCCTTTTGCTAATTGTCAGTGACAGAGAACAGGGGGAAGGTAATGGAGGGCAGAACCAGGGTCAGAGAACCAGACAGGCAGCACACGAGGGAGACGACCACTGGGGAAATACCTGAAAGTCTTCAAACAATCCTACTTCTCTCCTTTCTGCACTTAATTTCTTCTATTTAAGGGCGAGATGAGATCAAGTTGATCAGCATTAAAATCTTATTAAGCTATATCCTAACTGAAGTTATTCAGTGGCAAAATTATCAGCTACCAGTGATGCACACTGTTAGCTAAAAAGTTAGCTGTACTGTCCCTAAAGGACAAATCATAAACATACTAAAGCTAAAGTACTAAGCCAACATGGTATTTAGCAGAAGCTAATGCACTAAATTCAAACATCTTAATACCCACCAGGAGACAAAATGAGGGGCAACAATGTATATCTGAGGAGAGGAAAGGAACTCCTGCATAAACAGTCTTCACCCACTTCAAAATAAGAGCATGAATGTAAACATCCAACTACTTCAAAAAATTCTTAAGGGGTGATAACCAAAACTTCAACATACATGTTGAAATTTATTCATGTTAAAGTTTACAAAACCACTAAGTAATTGATCACCTTTGAATTTATTTGGAAAAATCAACTTAGGTGAAGCTAAGTGCGCTAAACGTTTTCAAAGTCAGCAAAATGCTAACCAATATATTAACCATTAAATGACTGGCAAGAGTGTGCTCACCACTAGCTGTTATTTCATTACGTGTGCGCAAAACTGTCAATATTCAGCTAATGTTTAATTTTTTTTTTTTTTTAAATACATAAAAATATTCGCAATTGCGGCGTTTTCTTTAAATATATTATGATGCAAAAAGTCTTTCCACCACAGTTTTGCGAAATAAAAGCCATAACTTTTTAATAAAAACATTTTCCTTTTAATTGGCAGGTTGTCATTAAAGAAATTTATTTTCAAAATGTCAAATTGCAAATTTATATGATCAGCGCAGCCTAACTAATCCAAATACTTTGAGACTTTTGTGACATCTACAAACTGGCTCTTGGTAATATTTGATTTTCTAATTGACAACAGAATGAAGTAAAAATGTGTTTTGGAATAAAGAATGCCTCACTTTGAATTGCCTTGTTGCTGAAAATGTGCTATATAAATAAAATGACCTTACCTCAAATCAACATGCTGTAAAGGTATTTACATCCAAACCATTGAAAAATGTGCTTCTAGATAAAACAAGTTTATTTAAGATCCCAGCAGCCTGTCTGAAATCACTGGCGGCTTAGTTTTAATGCATTTGGTCAGAAATGATCAATAAGTAATGCTAAGTCAACAGTCAAACCTTCAGCAGCCACCCAGCAGTGTGTGTTTTGGAACAGCCCTCCAGCACCACTATGAAATATTAATCATGGTCAGTATCAATATTTTAAAAGGTTTTCCAAACATTGTGGATTCCAAGGCTCTTATTAGCATTCTGAGCGACATCAGTCTCGACATTATGTGACCTCAGATGTCAGGTGACAGAGGAACACAATTACAGACATACGAGACGGGCAGAGTTACGCTAGCTAGCCTCATTCCACAAGTACACATCTTGGGTACTCTTTAAGACATGAATGTTGCAAACTATTGAGCCAAAAACAAGCAATTGTTGACTTGAGGACCAGCAGTTTGATCTCCTGGTCACTACTGAAGATGTTATGACCGCCTTAGCTAACCCATTTATACTGTACTCATTAGCTGCGTCTCCAACGATCATGTAATTGTGCAATTTTGAAATTGACATTTTGAAAATACATTTACTCAATGGAAACATGACAATTTCACAAAAAAATAGTTTTTTGATAAAATGTTTTGGCACGAGGATGAGGTGGTTTTGCGGCCGTACTGAAATTGGTTTATTTTGCAAAACTGCAATGGAAACACTCTTTTCGCATCACACTAGTCACATGATCAACAACCGGATGTGACCACTGGCACAAGCCACAAAGATGATGACAGGAAGTAGTTGGAGGATCATGGCGCGTCAAGTTATTTAATGAGTTATAGTGTTGCATGCATCAAAATTAGTTGCATGTGATCTGAATTGTGTGCCTTATACAACAGAAACACTGTAATTGTGAAATTGTGTTTTTTCAACATTAGCGGAATACTGAAGTATATAAAAGGATCCAAACTCCAAAAAGGAAAGGCTTGGAACTAATGAGAATACACTAAAATGCAAAGGTAAACATAAAGGAATGAAAACATCCGTGTAACAATAAAAGGTACAAAGAAATTAACTGAATATGGCAAGATCTAAACTAATCAAAATGCAAACAAATGAAAAAAAAACAAAGCGAGTGAATCTCAGTTTCTGTAATCATAAAGATGATGTTCTGTACAATTGCAAATGCAATGTTATTTGTGAAGTAGAGAAAGTACAAGTTTAAGTTCAGAAACTACTGAACTTAAAGACTTAAAGATGGCCGCTAGTCTCCTGGATGAAAGTAGTTGAGGCCTGAAATTTATTTTGGTGAAACGTGTGATTATTGGAACCATGTAACAGATAAGATTTAATGAAGCCAAACAGTAGCTCACAGAAGAAGCCTATTTGTCTATTTGGCGTATGTAAACATCTGGTTTCAATGCACTCAAATTTTCTTTACCTTTGTTGATCATATACAGCAACTCTCAATGGCACAACAGTTCATCAACTAGAACAAAACTCGATGTACACAAGACGGATGGAAGAAACCCAACAGTAAAACAGAAAACCTCCACCCTGCGTCCAACCCTTCCCATCACTCCAAGCTGCAGAGAAAAGACCCGACTTTGAGACAAGCTCGTCTATAAAAAGCCATGTGGTTATGGCTAAAGAAAAACAGAATTTCTGGTTGTGGGCTGGCTTTTGCTATTTGGGTTTTACAATGTTCTCTTCCCTCTGCTTGCTTTCATTGTCCACCGTTCCAGGGTCTGATAACACCTGATCAATCTGGAGAGAGACAGACCCTGAACCACACCCAGCCTGTAACCCAGTCTCGGTTTTAAACCAAACGCCGCCTTTAATGGCTTTTTAATTAAAATTGTTCGTTTGGAGTCGTTTCGTTGTAGCTTCTAGTTTCTATTGTTGCAGTTTGTGAGATCCCGTCTGTTAGTTTGACTCCATTTAGCTTTGGACCGTGTCTGCTTCGTTTTACCAGCTTGTTATCTTTGTTGTGTGTGTAGATGGTTGGATGTAATGTGTGGGCACACGCTCCCCCTCTGGGTCTTTCTCCCTCTTTACTCTGTAATAAGAGCAGCTGTGGCTTACGCGAGGCCAGCTCTGATTCGATTGCAGTGAAACTAAGGCCATTATCCTTTGTACGCCGGAGGAGGGCCAAGCAGCTGCGACAGGAGCAGCGCCAAACGGCATGTTTCAGGGTTTCCTTCAAGAAGATGGCAGAGAGTGGAAAAATTTCACAGATTACCCTCCAAACAAGCAAAGAAAGGAACATTTTATGCGATACCATGGGCAAATCCTCCGAATCAAATTACCCTGAGAGCAAACAGAAATAAGCTTCAATGGTGATTCTTGAGCAAATATAAATTAACTCTTTGTGGCTGATGTCAAATACTAAACATGTCTCAAAAAAAAAAAAAAAAATTATATACATTTATTTATTTATTTTATTTTTGCTTATCCGCAAGAGATTTTTTTTTTTAAAATTGAAGGAACCCCATTACAGATGCACATTTTGCTCAATTTTATGTTCAAATAAAGCAAAACTGACTTTAGATAAATTTTTCAGATTATAAACTGATCATAATCTGAATTACAGTTCATTAGAAGCCATCTCTGTAGATAACTGGTCTATGATAATGGCTGCTATTCAGACAGCAATCTGTAAACCATGGAGTGCCGCAAGGCAGTTGTCTTGGTCCAATTATATATGTAATATTAACACTCCTGTACTTCTCTCTGATGGTAGGTCATTTGTGAGTTTATTTCATGATAAAAATGGTCATAGGGTGATGACTGGTCAGCTGCACAATCAGACAAAGACAGCGATGGGCAGCAGCTGTCAATCATGATGACTGGCATCCATTGATGTATTTGCAGATTTGCAGCGACCGCATTTTTATAAAGGTAAGAGAAATGTTCATATACTTCATACGCAAACAAGTTTAGTACCTTCCATTATGGAGAAAGTATGGGTCATTGTAACAATTCTGTATTAAAGAGCTTTTTGTTGGTTAGCATTGAGAAAAGGCCCTGCCATCATCTAGCCTACTATCTACGGAAAAACTTGTAAGCATCTAGACTTTTTTACGCTTTAAAGTCTGCTCTGGTCTAAGGGGAAACGCCATTTATGATTTAGTGGTGTAAATGTATTGTGAATTTAGGCAGATTTGATCAAATCAACAAACTTCAGGGGTAGAAGTTATGGGTGAGTTTCTAAGCTAGCTAGTTCCAACATTTGTAAATACCGCAGTCTATGAGCCCAACCTCCATATGCTACTTCCAAAGACAAATTAGCTAGACTTGAGCAAGTAGAAGACGTGGCGATACTGGCAAAGACAACATGGACAAACGATCACAGTCACACCGTTCAATTCTCCTGTTCCTCATTTCCGATGTCTGTCATAGTGCCTCGACAACAGCTTTTGTATTTGTCTGCTTTTTGAAACTGCTTCACTTTTCTACCATTCCATCTAAATATGCTTTCCATGTTTCATTTTCAGTAGGCCTCTTATTCCAGCTTAGCACCAAGAATGTGACAGTCGTACTCCATGTCATGGTTACCACTCTATTGGCGGCTCTTGAAACTCTTGACTCCTGCTGCAGCTCTCGCCTCATAAATCTTCCCCAAACTCATAAATATGCTTTGGCTCACAGACCTCTCAAGGCTGTAATTATCAAGTTACTTGGAAAAAACTTACTGCATGTTTCCCTTCCACTCAACTTTCCAACTGTAAGACTGAATGCAGCATTCAGCGAACAACCAACTTCTTTAACCATAACATGTCCAAATGTTTGACTGATGCAACAATCAACTCATGAGGAGTCTTCCTCATGACTGTCGGACATATTATACCAATTCTGTATTAAAGATCTTTTTGTATTGGTTGTCTGTAAATATTAAAACATATAGTCTCCAGAACACGTAATTTGTGTTTATTTGCTCTACATGGTATGCATTTAACTGAAAAACTACTTTTCAACTAAAATTTAGCGTATTAAAGTTGGTGAAATTATTGATTTCTCTACGCTCCTCTTATTTCTAAGCTCAGCCCTTCCTCTCAGTTTCTTCAGTTAATTACCGGCTGCTGCAGCTCAAGGTGACAGGAAGCTGCTGGAGGGGACCATTTTTTTCCCTCTGCCCTCCCGGTTGTTCAGAGACGTCCCATAGGAACGCCGGGAGGCTCTAATTACGACATATTGTCTAAGCCGGCGTTTGCTCTTGTCCTGAAGTGAAGGTTCTCCGGCTAAAACAAAACCGAGGCACGGTTAAAGATGAGGATGGATTTGGGTTCAGAGGTAGATGGAGAGGAAGGGAGGAGACACCTGGCAAATGAATAGAAAAGAAATCTAGACCTTTGCATGTGTGCACATTTTGTCGGTGGTGGACCCTTCCTCACTTCCCACAGGCGGGGATGTAAAGCTATGAATAATGTAACAGGGAGGGGCGGAGGACCACTGGGTGTGGGCAAAAAAAAAAAGCTGTAGTTCCTCCTCCTTCCTTCCCTCACCACCCCCGTTTTCTTTCCATTCTCCTCCCCTCGCCACGGTTCACCCAACCCCCTAGCAGCCGGCCGCACTGCAGAAGGTCAGAAGAGGAGAAGAAGAAGAGGAAAGAGGCAAGGCAGGGGTGGGGTGTGTGTGTGTGTGTGTGTGTGGATGTACGAGAATATGCCGAGGGGAGAGCGATGACAACCATGCTGAGCCCAAAGATCAGACAGACCAGGAGAGGTAGGTCGCTTTTCCCTTCCCTTCCCTGACAGCTGCAGCATCACCGTCTGCTCTGCGCTCAGTTGGTTCAAACGAGTCAGACGCACAGATTTTCATGCAACTTTTACGTGTTTTGTGAAAACAGTTTAAATTAAGATGAAACTGCAGCTGCAGAAACACTTTCAGTTGTCACATTTTCTCCTGCCCACGCAAATACAAATCAGGAAACCTCCTGATTTGCATTTGCGTTTTACTCCAGCTGGATGCTGCTGCTAGTATGTGTACGCGTGTGCGTGTGTGTGTTTTACAGGGAGAGAGCAGCATCTCTGGTTCCATCAGCACCACGAGTTTGCTGTCACACACCAAAACACGCGTGTGTGTGTGTGTCCCTGGCGATGGATTTATTAATAAAGCGTGTGGATGCAAGTCTTCCTTCCGTCTTTCTTCCTTCCTCTCTTGGCACTAATCTCCATGACGACAATTATACAGCTGGATCAGATTAAGTTGAAATGAATAGGTCCTCATCACGAATGGGAGCGTGATGATCAAACCGTCCGCTGTAGTGTGTAAAATTGGTGACAAAGTGGATTAAATCATATTTGCATAAATGCGCAAAGTGATTTTAGACATCATGGCTCAATTACATAAAACTAAAATAAGTTGCTTAACAACTTACCATGTGTTTAAATAACAATCCGCAAGTATTCACTCTTTTTTTTCGAAGTTCAGTAACTTAATTATCTCCTTGCTTTATTTCTAACGTAGCGAAAGCAAACGGATTAAAACGTTGGTGCGATTCTGCCAGAGAAGCATCTACCGCGTCGCTCTGGTAAACTGCAGTCCGTGCGCTGACAGCGCCACATTTGCTGAGGCGCATGAAAAAGCGAGTGTGTGACAGACGTAGCAGGGAGTAACGCCTGCTGAGGCAGGGGTCAGAGCAGTTCAGAGCGCTAACCACAGAGCACGTGCTGGTAAGTAATTGAACCGCTTACGATGTCACGTCAAAAACGTCAAGGAAAAGATGTAAGAGTAACCGTGTAATTATCTGATATCGACGTTAAAGGGAAGATGGTGGAATATTTATTACCTAGGAGGTTGAATGGGCTCTTTTCACCTCTTTAAACTCTAAATATTGGTTTTAAAACATTTTTATTTTGATTGTGGAGCTGCGTACTAAAGACACAACAACATATCCAGCTAATGACACGATACACAATACTGGACTCCCAAGAGTACCAGAGATTTTAGGTATAAAATCAGTATCAGTATCACAAATCATAACCGGAGCTTCAAAGAGTCTGTAGTACTTAGAGCAGAATATTTTAGTCTAGGTTTGACTGGCATTATTTTTGGTTGTCTAAATGTAAAGTGGTTTTAATGATGGAAGAAAATATCAAAATTGTATCTTTTTTCCCCACAAATAAATCTGGAATTTTGCAAACAGTGTATCTGCCAGCCAGTGGAGGCTGATCAATAGTGGAGTAGTGTTTCCTCTCTGGTTGATCAAACACAAGCAACATTATTTTTTTTAAATAACATGCAAATATATTCACAATCCATACTCCTTTTACAATGTTATCTTTTTAAGATACCCATCAAGAGAAAAAAAACTGCTCCGTTGGGTGGAAATATATTTGAAGCTAAAGTTTTAAATAAGTGAAAACAAATTTTAGCTGAAAAAAAAAACTGCCAACGTTAATTTTTAGGTTAGCAGTACAAAATCTAGAAATATGGCTCAACATGGCTTGCGCAGACAGTGCTGGCTTGTTTTATGTTTACTATATTAAATAACGATGGTACTACCATTAAAAATAACTTCTATTCCATTTGTGGTAGATTAGACTACAATAATTTAACCATATTATGTTTTATTATGGATTATTGGGTCAAACATCGATATAATTAGTCATCTAGCTTCCCAGACAGCTTTCTGGTTTGCCAGCTAGCTAATTAACTTTTAGCTGGCTTGGTAGATACTGTTTGTATAAATTGGTGTAATCATCTTATTCTGTCTTTAGTGTTTATTTATAGCTAAAAAAAAAAAAGGTTTAAATGAAAAAAAACATTTTCGTGTAACAGAAAATAACTAGCTAAGGCTTGTGTCAGAATCACTTTTGAATCACTTCAGAATCACTTTTTTAGAAACATTGTTAAGATCTCAGAATAGTTTGAGACAAATGGTCCATAGAGGTTTATTTTAATCAACAACAGCCCTATCCTACATTGGAGAGAAAAAACATCCCACTGCTGTGGTTTCAGTAATCTCTTCAAATGTCAACATTTTGAAGCTGTAATGGGCTTCGTGGTGCAGTGGCTGGCACCAGGAATGAAGCAGCAGCTGTAATTGCCCACATATCAGCTGCTTCTCCCTCACACTGCGTGTTTGATCTACGTTTCCATGGTTTTATGATCAAAGCGTTACAGTGCAGCACCACGCTGACTTTGTTTTTTCCGAGGCATGTGACTGAAAACTGACGGATCTGGGTACTGTAAGCAAGAGTGTGGATTTAAAAATAAGTAAATTAATAAATAAATATCACACAGATAATGTGGATGTGGGGGATGATTTAATGCACACACTCACTGCTGCAGATCTGTTCCACTTCATTGCAGGTTTCACATAACAGGCATGTATGTCAACTGCCACACCTCCAGAAAGTCAAGGGTTGATGCCACACACAACAGAAACACACACGCACACACGGGCAACACATGCATTAATCAGTATGAGATAGCTGGATGTTCCAGTCTGATGCACCTGTAAACTCTCTCCGCCGGTTTCCCCAAGCCATAAATCACCGAACAACAACTAGATTAGCCAAATTAAATTCCTCCACCATGCCAATGTGAACAGCTGTGTGTATGTGCATCCATATATGCAATGCAGCTTTCTGTGTCATTTTCTGTAGCCTTTGTAGAGAACCCACTTTAAGTTACTAATGGAGATTCAGGTCTCTGGTGTGCATAGAAGCCATTTACTGCTGGTGATAAATATACAACTCCATGATGTATGAGGTGGGACTGTAGAGACCTAAAGCATGCAGAAATGTTGCATCAGATATCATAACATTTGGGTTTTGTTGTAAGCATGTGGATGACCATTTGTGCACATGGCAACAGATTCTCATGTGCCACAAATGAGTCCAGTTGCTCTGCGGCTGCCAGTTCAGAAACTGATCGAATAATTGAGAATTAAAAAAATTACTGTAGAACAGAACCAATATAGAATCTCAAACTAGCCATAATAAATTTAACATGGAGAAATGCTCTAATCACCCATGTCTTAGTGAATCTGGTAGTGCATTAAAGAGGTTTGAAAATGATTGCTAGGTGATGCATCTTGCAGTCTGTTTAATAGTGGTATATTTTATACATGCATCAAACACAGCCAATGGTTTTTGGCTTTATGATTAGTCAACCACTGAAGACCATTTGTACACATCTATAGTCAGTTTTAAGATTGAGAAGATTGGCAAAAGTCACAACTTCAGGGCAAAAGTACAAAAGAAATCCTGGTTTGGATACTCTATATAAATGCACTGATGTTAAAACCTTGTGAGGTCACTTCCATCGGCAAAAGGTCCATTGACTCTCTACCCACACCAAATTACTTAACAGTTTTGTCGGTGACCATCTTCAGCGACCATTGGCAAGAAGTCAGCAGCCCATCACAAGGCAACAAAGAGACACGACAACTATAGAAAAACAGACTCTCTCCGAAGAGAAATTTAGAGAAACCAATCAACCCAATAGTCGTGTTTTTGGGTTGTGGGAGGAAGACAATATTAAAACATGTTGGTAGAATTAAATTGTCAGACGTGTTTTCACAAACACTGAGCAAATTTTGAAGGCTGGATGACTGGGTCAAAGTATCTCCGAAACTGCAACTTATCTGCAGTGGTCAGAATCTTTTAACAGTTGTCCATGAACCAACGACTGGGTCACAGGTGGCCAGGATTGTTGTGTGCGTCATGATGTGTTGTAGAGAGAAACCTCAAGCAAAAGGAATAAATGATAGGTGGCAGGCAGGTAAGTACAGATGAACTGCAAAGATACATTGAGAGGTGAAGAGGAACAAGAGAGAAAACGCAAGGAGAGGCTGGAATGAAGATAGGAGCATGAAAAACTAGAAACTCAATGAACTGAGGGCAATAAAATCCATATTCCAACTAATCCTGGAAGCATGAGGGTTGTGAAAGCTGGCTTTTGTAGTCCAATCCAACAGACTACCTACTGTAGTTCAAACTTCGGAAAAAGTCTTTGCTGGTTCTGATGAATAGATGACAGAACACAATATCAGTTTGTTCTATACGGAGCTGCATAGCAGGATGCCAGTTAGGGTACAAGTGATCTTCCCTGATGGCTATGGTCTCCTGATTAGAAAAGGATTTTACCACACAGTCAATGAATCAGAAATGGTTTGAACTGTATAACAATGAAGTGTTGATCAAAATCAAACATTTGTGGGAGGCACTGGACAAGCAGGTCCAGGCCATTGATACCCATGTCACAACTTAAACTGACCCAAAATCAGTTTTAGATTTGAGAAATGCATTTGTGGGAAAACAAACTATTAAAAATTCCATGTCGGGATGCTGTGGTAGCACAGAGGTCAAGCATAACCCAGGTAAGGATGGGCTGGATAAATGATAATGCCATTTTGAAACCATGTTTCAAGCTATATGATGTAATGGCATAATAATGCAAGAACACATTTTCAAAGATCAATAATCTTTAAATTGTAATGAACACTTAACACTGGAACTGGAAGACATTTTAAATATCAAAAAATGTATAAAATATAAACAATATAACGAATAATGAAGTCTCTAAACAAAAACTGTCCAAAAAAAAAGTGCGTGATGTGTGTGTGGGGGGGAGTTAATCGAGACCAAAGCACCTGACTGGAGACTTAAGTTTCTGGTAGAAAGAGAGAAAAAAGAAAAATAAATAGTGCAACTGAAAATTATTACGCTCGTTTTAACCGTTTTAATTTATCAAGCAATTAATTAATTTATTGCTCATTGTGACAGGCCTAGGCCTTTGTCATTCAGTTAGCTAGTTAGCTTTAGTTTATTTGACCAATAATGCAGTCTGCCAGTGTAGTTATGAAACAGTCAGCCAACTATTGAGTACCGACTGCCTAAATTTCTTCTGACAAATTCCTTCATTTTACATAATCAGAATATTACTAGTAAGTTTCTTCTTCACCAGGACATCCACCGCCTCTTAGTGCAGCAGGCTTGTTGCAGTCCTTGTGACTGTGCCTATTCTCAACCTTATCAGCTCAGTGTGGCATACAAAACAGTTTGATGTGAATATACTGTTGGCCTCTGAGCAGATTACTGTGCAGAGCAAAACTGGGGACATTAATCTGCGCTCTTTCATTGGACTTAAAGGATCTGCTGCTGCAACCTCTTGATGCTAAACATCAGATCACACCCTCAGGGTTTTAGTGGAGGTTTTGCCTCTGTTGGTTTTGACACACTATTTTGGAAGAGTTCATCTGTTATTCCTGGATGTTGCACTCCCTACCTACAATTACAAACCCTGAAAAATCATTGCACATATGCATAAATCATTCCTGGGAGGGCAAATCTAGGCCTAGAGTAAGTACATCTGCAAACAGTCCAGGATGACTGGACTGTTTGCAGTCCAGGATGAAGCAGAGCCTTTGACTCGACCCATCCTTAATTTGCTGTTGAGGACATGTTTCACAGAATTGCTGTGATTGTGCCCAAAAGCTGTTCCTACAATAAAAGTGCCTCCCTTTCAGAGTTGTAGTTCATTGTTGCAGAAGTAACCACAGAACAGTTCCACCCAAAACCCAAGGAAGGTCTGAATCACTCTGAATAGAAGGTCCAAATTTGTGGAGTGGGCAGTCAGGCTTGGCACACACAAACATGCAGAATTAAAAATCAGTTGTGACTCAGGGGTGAATCATCCAGTATGTTCCACTCAGGCTATGATCCTCGTGGCTCACGTGTTGAACAAAGGAGGTATTTTGTGTGGATCCTGAGGAGAGATGAAACAATGAAGGGGGTGTGATGAAGGGGAGATAAATGGATGGGCCGACTGGGGTGGGGAAGGTAACAATCATAGTAAGGGAACATGGCTGAAAGTTTAGTAGTGCTTGTTTTACTATGCGTGGACCATGTGTACAAACATGGTAATGAAATGGTCTTGATAAGAAAACTGCCCTAAAAATCCATTTGCTAATTTCAAGGTTCTGGCAGTAGGACAGCAATGTAAGCCAAGAACTATAGATATTTGTTTGGGCATTAAGCCTTTGAGCAACAGATATATCTAGATAACAAAACAGTGTATGAAAAAAGCTTTTGCAGCAAAGGGGCATCAGAAAACACAGATGGTGTCAAGTTTCAGGTTTGGACTCGAGTTTGAGTTCAGAAGAATTTGGACTTGACTTAGACTTGATTGTAAAGACTCATGATTCACTTAACCTCATGGCCTATAACTCTATTTTTTGGCTCCTTTTTAGATGATCTGTTTTATGGTATTTGTGTTTTTATTGGTCAGGTTTTATTTTATGAACTTGTACAGCACTTTACAGACTTTGGGTCTGTAAAGTGCTCTATAAGTAAAGGTTGACTGATTGACAAACTTTATCAAATGTAATCAAGAGTCAATGCAAACCAGTATGTACAGTGCAGACATTTGGATTGCTGCATAGTTTCCTATTGAAGGATGCACTTAATTTATTGAACAGAGTTGTTTTGTGGATCATCTGCTATTATTGGTTCATTGCATGTCTCACCTGTCCAAGTTAGCTGTAGCTTCCTAATATTTGACCATACTTAAGACTTCCCACTGTTTTTAGAGACTTGAGCCCTAGTTCCGCTTATCCTCTCAAAAAGGATAAGCGGAACTTATTTGAGACATGACTTGAACTTGGTAAAAGTCACTTGTAGACTTTGGAAAAACGAAAATTAGCAGTGCATTGACAGTTTTCTGACCGATCGTGATCACAACCTTTGAAAAGTCTGCCCTGCTGATTCTGATAGATTTTTTTGTCTGAAATGTTGCTAAAAATAGTAAGAAAAATTGCCAAGTTGGTAACAGTAGGGTGACTGTAAATGTGCAGACATGACTTGGTGGGTCGGTCTATTGGTCAAACCTCTCTTAAAGCAGAGCAGAAGATGACAGTGGTTGATTTTAGACCTTTGCAGAGGCAGATAAGATTTGTGGGTAAGATCAGCTTCACACGCAAGTATCGGCCAATCACAGAGTTCCTAAAACTAAGGAAATCAATGCTGACTATGTGTTCACCCCTATTGGAAATCAGTTTCCACATTCATCCCTAAATATATATACATTTTTAAACTCTGCTAAGTCGTGGTAAAGGTAACATACTCTGTGCTGTGCTGTAGAATATTGAATTGCACAACCTTTATCCCAATACACATGCTCTATTCAGAGTGTAGTGATTCAAAAGCATCACACATACTTCCAAGATGCAAAGACTATATTCCACCAAATTCTCACCATTCAGGCCCATGTAACAGATGCAAACCAAAACAGGAAACAGTATGACATCATCATAAGCTCAGGCTTTCCAGCAACAAACAGTTCAAGCTCAATAGACATTAAAATGTAGCTTTTCTGTTAGATACACTCCCAGTATGTTTGGTGTCAATCAAAAGACGAGTGTCTAGAAAAGGACCTGGTAAGAACAGTTAGGTAAGGTGGAGAATCTGATACTCTGGGCCTGTTTGTCTTGCCAGAAAAGTTAAAAACTATCATCACTGAGTCTTTCAGCAGGAAAATGGTCCAAAACACAGGAATAGTTCACCAGAAGAAAACCAAAATATGCCTTCTCACTCCTCTGATCTAAACCCTACAGAAGACTTTTGGAGTATACTAATTAGCAGCATGCTTTAGAGAGGACCTAGAACTCTGGACGATTGGCAAATGAGACATTTTGGAAACAATAGCAACAGGGTGCCTAAAAGTTTTTTTGAAGTGAAATTCTACTCATCTGATAAAAGATTCATTTAATTTAAAGTTTTCTTTTAACTTTATCAGAGCTGCCAATAGGTATGGACACCACATAATGTTCATTCAGTTCAGCTCCAGTGTCTTGGTAACAATCAAGTTGCTCAGGTATTCTTTGGTGTATTTTTTATGTCTTTGCTGATTATTTGTTTTATTGGTTTTTATTGGAGGGAAATAGTCCTCCATCTAACTTGGAATGCAATTATCAAGAGCCAAGGCAACGGGGAATCATTTCATAAATGATAAAAGTCCCTATTACACAGGGACTTGTGCTGTCTACTGTACTATGGGCCACCATGGAAAGACAAAACTAATTTAAATGTAAATTAGCAACAGCAAAGAGTGAAACCTGCTTTATTATGCTTATATGTGACACTGCTCTCATAAAAATGAAACATTTATTTATTTACACATTTAAAACAGTTGGCCAATGAGAGTTTGCCCATAATACAAGAACTAATATGTTTCCTTAAGAACGGTGCTGCTAGAGAAGTTGATGGGCTCTTAAGGGGGCTTTGAATAGACCCGAGTGGCTGAGCATAAGAAGGGAAAGTAATTAAATTTCAAGTAGGAGAAACGGAGCGTGACAATGCAGAGAGGGAAGAATAAAGATGTCGGTAAGGCTGGAATTATAGGAGAAACACCTCGGTAAAGGGACAGTGTTCATTATAACTTTTCGCACCACAAGCTTACGCAATTTTGGGGAGACTGTTAAGTTTTATTTGTTTGTTTAAGCAAAGAGGATGCAAGACTTGTGTTTCTTGTTGTTCCCAATTTTAAGAGTTAAACAAAATTCTTATTAGTTTATTAAATGACATGACATATTCCTGACTCAATTATTCAAGCATCATATGAACTAAGATTGTTCATTTACTGAGTGTTGTACTCACACCCAGTGAAGGTGTCCAGACACATTTCAAGCATGAGAAAAAATGTTTTTACCTCCACAGGACTTTGTGATAGATCAACACAAATGATTGTGTAATGAATAATTGTAAAATGGTAGTAAATTCCACTTTCTTCAAATAATCTGAAACATGTGACTTGCATTTGGTGTGTTTGTGTGTGTGTGTGTGTGTGTGTGTGTGTGTGTGTGTGTGTGCGTGTGCGTGTGCGTGTGTGCGCGTGCGCGTGCGTGTGCGTGTGTGCGCGTAATTAAACTATGTCACACTTATTGACTTAAGTTACTGAAAATCAAATATTTTTAAAATATCCTATTAAGGGTGGGACTCTTGAATTAGTCTTTATGAATTACATTGCTTTTAATGAGTTAAAAATTGTAAGGCATGAATCACTTTTTTCTTTAAACATACAAATGTTCTGGGTGGAACCCTTCCATTTGCATGTTTCTGGCACATCCACAAATATTACACACAAGCAACATCAAACAACAGTCCCACCGCTAATTCTAATTCATTGAGACGACTTTCTAACCCACTCAAAGTTGTGTTGCCAAGAGCTGCATCCCTGACCTGTGTTCCTTTGTTTTACATTTACTTTTGTGCCTTTTAATAGAAAAAAATAGATAAAAAATTACATTAAAGTTGGAACAACATGTGAAGAAAAGAATACTTCTGTAAGGCTCTGAAAACATATTTAGGTCATCTCGGTTCCTATGAAATAGCACAATGCTATGCCATTGAGCAAAGCTAGCTATAATAATGCCTTACAGTTAGCATATCAGATGTAAAATGAAAGACTATACGTTACAGAGATTACACACCCATTATAAAGAGAAGGTATCCAGTAGCTTCCTCCAGCACATTAATCATCACTACCTCACTAGAGGTTGCCATAGTAACAATTGATTAACAGTGGGCAAAGATTACTACTAGACTGCATTTAGCTTAATTTAAATAGAAAATTGACACTACTTTCACCAGTGCCAAGACCGTTCTATTATTTTGTCTATTGTATTTCTGAGTCCAGCTTAACCTTTTTAATTATTCTGTATATAATTCAAGTGTTGCAAATACACCAGCGTATCACACCAACAAGTCCTTTGAGTCAGCACTCTGATTAGCTCTAAACAGATAAGTCACGCCTGTTAAGGTTTAAACATATGTTGGACGTAGGAAGGAGAGTCATTAAAAAGGATAAATATTGATTTTTCTTCTTCCTATTCTTCCATCCGTTGCTTTAGCAACATCTGAAAATTGATCATGTCTAAGAGTGTGTGTGTGTGTGTGTGTGTGTGTGCGTGTGTGTGTGTGTGTGTGTGTGTGTGTGTGTGTGTGTGTGCGTGTGTGTGTGTGTGCGTGGTGTTAGAATGGACCACCAGGGAGGCTTTCTGCACAATTGAGCTGTAGAAGTTCTAATAAATCATTCAATAACTTTGATCTGTTACTAATGCTAAAAACAATAATTTGATGCAAAATTTTGAGTTACTGAAGATATTTTCCTAATCCAAACACTTCTATAGGAATCAACAAGGTTTTGGGTATAACTAACGCCCAACAGGACAATACAACAATTCAAATTGTCACTCTGGTTGGAAAACAGCATGACGCTTCCACCAACATGTTTGACAGGTGGATTTTCCAGAAGGCATTTAGATGGTCTACAGGTTTTATTTATGATCAAAAAAGGTGTTTTGGAGCCAGAGCTACTTTTTTCCCCAGTATCCTTTAAGTCCATGTTGACGTTCACCGTCACTGGCAATGCTAGGATTTTGTTTTTAAGCTTCAGATTGCATCCTTTTCTACAAATGATAAAGTGTTCATTATTGCATTTTAAGCAATACAATGTTTATCTGCTTACTTATTAATGAATTTAACTGTTTATTTGCATATTTCAATTCCATTCCAATATTACATACAAAAGACTTGACTAAATTAAAAATCTGAAGAATGTGCTATTTTTTTTTTTATCTGATTACTCTATTTTTGGAATCAATTATTCTGATAATTAATCTATAGCTTCAGGCCTAATCCATAGTTTAATCAGGTAAGAACCGACATTTTTAAAGCATATTCATCTACAATTTAACAGATCAATCTGAGCAGCGTCACAGCTCAATAGCTGCTCTGCCTTTTAAACCCGTCCTTGCCTGAGCTCAGGTTTCACACGTTTGCTCAAAATCAGTCAGCCAGTCCCATGTGGTCCTATATCTGCTGCTCTGCCGGGGTGTAGAGCAAAACAATCTCTTCCAAGGACCTCTGAAATTGAAGTGGGGCATTCCCGTCACCTGAGGCTGTGTGGAACGGCTGTGTGTACATTTCTTCTCTTCTCTGTTGTGTCTGCTCTGTTGTTACAGTATTTATGTCTGCAGTCCCAATCCTCGTTCAGACAAGAGAACTAGCACCCTGAGGCAGATGGCTGTAAGTGGTCATGTCTGAGAAACTGCAGAGCAAGTGTGTGTATAAAGTTTACAGAACAGAGAGATAAAATCTAATTTGCCATGTTTGGAAGCAGAAAATATGCGAGGCAACAAACTGAAGGAATAACAAATCTGCCCTATGTCTTTATATAAAAATATCTTGTATGTGTTGCTTTTACTTGTTTGCAGCCAGGTCGAAGAGCATGGTGATGGGAGAGGTGTCGCGAGGCTCGTGCAGGCCAGGCTCCCCCAGCCTCCAGGAGGGGGCGCTGAAGGCCGGATGGCTGAAGAAGCAACGCAGCATCATGAAGAACTGGCAGCTACGCTGGTTTGTGCTGCGCTCAGATCAGCTCTACTTCTACAAAGATGAAGAAGAAACCAAACCACAGGTAATGTTTCAGACATGTCAGGGGCTTAGGACAATAAACTCACAACCAGTATACACTTAGTATATTACACAAACATGCTCATGGATTAACTTGGAAAAACAAAAGGTTGTTTGAAAGTATCCAGATGCTGGTTAAAGATGAAGTATTTTGTTTCACAAAAGCATTCCACGTTACACTTTTGGAGGGTTCTCTATATACATGACGATTACCAAACATTTCTAAGGTTACAGTTTTAAGAACAGTCAAAATTCTGTCATACCGTTCCAACACTTCAAAGTATTTTGAATGAGATGCCAGAGAAAGTACCAAAGTAACAGGAGGAAAAATTACCACCACCACTAATACCCAAGTCAGCTAACTGAAAGGAGGTTAGTATCAATTGCTGAGATTTTTTTTATTACTCCAGCGGTCTTTATTCATCAGTAGCTGGACAGTAGAAGGGCAGAGAGAGAAGGGAAGACATACAGCAAATGGTCCGGGTCCACCCATCATTCTGAATTCTGTCAGTGTAACACACACGCACCTCAACAGATGTGTGCTGAGGTGTGTGTACATCCCAATCACCTTTGGGATGTAGTGAAACGTTAGATTTGTATCATGGGTGTGTAGACAGCAAAACTGCAGCAGTTTCAAGTTGCCATCAGGTCACCACAAACAAGAATCTCCAAGGAATTTATCCCAAACATTGAAATAAGGACATTCTGTAAGCAAAAGGCTTTACTACTACAGTGAAAATCCTTCCAGGGGAAATTTCTTTACTACTGAGCCCAGATGCTGACTCATATTTTCCCAATGAGAGAGTGAGAGAATGGAACATGCGTGATGTGACGATCATGTAACCCAGAAGAACGCAAGCATTCCTTTAAATGTTTGTTATAATCACCTAAAATGATCTTGCCAAACTCTGAACATGTATCGATCCTGATCTTCACTCCGCATGACTACTGTTCATTTAAAGCAGTCCTACCCTTTAGTACCCATTATCATCCTCCTACCCACACAGTAACTGAAGGCTTTGACAGTCCGTTCTTCAATCAGACCTTGCCAATACTCATTCACCCTGAATTGATTTGAAACTCCCAATGGATTTAGCTGCACCCTTACGCACACACAATCACCTCCTCCTAAAAACCTGAATATGTGACTGTCAGTCTACCCTTTTTACACCCCCCTCCTCTTCTAATCGATTGGGAATCCAAAGGCCTAGAGTGGAGTTGGTTGTGTCTTTGTGGGGGTGAGAAGACTAATCTCGGAAACGGAACAAGACTACCCCCCCAAAGAGATAAAAGGATGTGATAATTGGCAGCAGGAAAGCCAATACTGAGGGGGGGATCTAGACAGGTTTTCTCCTCCCTTTCATCATGCAGAGATAAATCCACTACAGGGCAAATGGACTCTGGTTATCAGACAATGGATGATGGGAACTGCCATTAGTGAACACAAAACACAGCCCACCCTCAGATACAAGATTACTTTAAAGTGATGAGGCCAGAGAAGCTTTTATGGTCTCTCTTTATTGCTAAATGTTTTTAACAATATGTTCAGATGTCAAGATCATCATGATCGTCTTGTAGTTGTCTTATCTTATTTAGCACTGTCGCATTGCAGCAAAGAAGGTCCTGGGCTTGAATCCCAGCCAGGGGTCTTTCTGCATGGAGTTTTCATGTTCTCCATGTTCATGAGTGGGTTCTACCTGGGTACTCTGGCTTTCTCCCATAGTCCAAAAACATGACTTTCAGGTTGACTGATCTCTCCAATTTCTCCTTAGGTGTGACTGTGTGCATTATTGTCTCTGTGTTGCCCTGTGACAGACTGGCAACCTGTCCAGGGTGACCTCACCTCTCACCCGTTGACTACTGGGGATAGGCACCAGCACTCCTCACAACCCCTTTAGGGATAACATGTTGGATAATGGATGGATGGATACTTGCACAGAAATGACTGTTGAGAGGCTAAAACATGTGTCCATAACAATGCATAGCTGAACTGTTTGAGGAAGTATTTCTTCCCCCCGTACTGGTATGCTTCTAGGATAAACAGATTTATGAACTCACCGTGCTTAACTGGGCTGCAGCTTCTCATGAGCTTGCACACTTGCACACAATTTCAAAAGCATTGGCTAAAATGAGACTCCCATCAGTCAGCACAATCAACTGATTTGTGTTCTCAAGTTACGAGTTGCCTTTATTCCTCTACCCATTCATCTTCAGCCAGCTACTACCCGTGTTATTCTGAGCACACAGCTCCCCTGGGATATTCATCCTGCCATGCCCCTGAGCCCCATCAATCCAGAGCCCCCCGTTCCGCCCCTTCCATTTGTTTCCATAGCAACTAATGCTGGCGACAGCCCGGCCCTTCTGGCTGAAGCGGTTTTGGCAGACTCTGCACACCGTTTGATGGAGGGTGCCAGTGAAGAGATTAACGGGGGGTGACCTGCAGAGGCTGGCATCTTTTTGCAGCTTTCTTGGCCCCTGCGTCTTGGAGGCTAAATGGATATTGATCTGGATAATGTATTCTGATAATCTGTGTTGGTTCTGGTTCAATCACAGAAGTGGCTAAGCTTAAGAGGTGTAACATAAGAAGAGGAGAAGAAAGAGCAGAAGAGGAAACATTTTTTTAAAGAACGTAGATGTACACGTGTTGGAGAAATCCAAAACGAACGCAGGTTAAAACATAAGGAATAGAAATAAAAGAGTGGCATAAAGTAAAGATGTACTTCACTTTGGCACAGTTATTTAACTGAATTTCCCTGTGTGTTTCAGGGCTTTATACCCCTACAGGGATGTCAGGTCAATGAGCTCACTGCCAACCCAGACGAACCAGGCAGGCACCTCTTTGAGATCGTACCAGGTGAGAACTGATACCTTCCTTTTTACTCATCTTTGTCTTCTTTGATTTAATGCACCAGTCTCACAAAACACCATTTGACTCCACTTTTTCCATGCTCACTTCTAATATCCAAATATTCATCCAGCAGAGGGTGCCGTTTCTCTAGCCACTTTTCTCTCTTCTCACACTCTTGTATCATTTACCGTAGGGACTGACACAATGACAGTCAATTTCAAGGTGCCACAAGATTGTCTAGCATGAAAAAAAGCACCTCACCCTCCACCTCTTTTAGCTGCAGTGAGACTTTAGATTTCAGAGGCGTAGGAGAGTGGTCATGCTTCACACACCAACTGACAGAGAACCCTTGACCATTGCTTGTACGTGTCTTCAGACCAGCAAAAAGCTTTACTATCCAGGATTATTGTGGTTTCTAGTATAAATTGAGCAGGAGTTTTGACCACTCTTCAGAAATTAGAGACCTTTGGATTTTTCTCTGGACTCCAAAATCAATTTTGACGTGAATCCGAGATCATTATTCTGTTGGAACACCCAACTGTGTCCAAAGTTAAAGAATTTGGAGGAAGTCATTTCTCACAGTTTGACTTTTAATAGTACATCAGCCTCACTGGCAATGAAAGACTCGCAGCATAATCCCAATGCTATATTTGTATAGGACCGAAAGATAGATGTCACTGTTTGTGGACATTGCTTGACGTCAGATTTACGGGTGTAAGAGTTTTTGGGTAACACTTTATTTGAAGGGGGGTGAATAAGACTGTCATGACATTTTCATAAAGATGACATAACACCTGTCATGAAC
>NW_015114021.1:143741-148995 GCF_001443285.1 Poecilia latipinna | reverse complement strand
CACAAATTGTTCCACCACTGGATAAAGTTAGAAAATCCACACATTCTGGTTAAAATGCTAGTATTTTACGGTAACACTTTATTTGAAGGGGGGTGAATAAGACTGTCATGATACTGTCATAAACATGACATAACAGCTGTCATGAACATGAATAAGCCTTCATGAATATTTATGACTGTTGTCATAAAGTGTCATTCGGTAAATTATGACACTTTTAATACAAAGTTGACATTATTCAAAATGTCTTTGTTATGACAACTTGACATTAACCAGGAAATCATTACTATTTAAACTTTACCTTTAATAACATAAAGTTACCTAATTTTTAAAGTGCAATCAGTAATACTTTTATAACAAATTTATATCAGTAATGATTTCCTGGTTAATGTCAAGTTGTCATAACAAAGACATTTTGAATAATGTCAACTTTGTATTAAAAGTGTCATAATTTACCGAATGACACTTTATGACATCAGTCATAAATATTCATGAAGGCTTATACATGTTAATGACAGGAGTTATGACATGTTTATGACAGTGTCATGTCAGTCTTATTCAACCTCCTTCAAATAAAGTGTTACTGAGTTTTGTTTTTGTTTTTTTTAGTTTGTTTTGGCTCTAGTGGCCTTTATTTTGATAGGGAATTGACAGGAACGAGGGTAATGAGAGAAAGGGGAAGACATGCAGCAAACGTCAACAGGCCGGGACTCAAATCTGTAGCAGCCGTGAGGACTCCATACTCCTCACGGCTGCATAAGTAAAAGATAAAGCTCAACGCAGGCAATAACTATATATTCCTCATGCTTTCCTTCAGCATTTGTTTGTTGGTCTCTTCTTGTGTTTGGAATAGTTGACAGGTTTGCGAGTGTCTGTGTGTTTTCTTCCTAACCAGTCAATATTGCAGGGGGGTGTGATTCCCCCCACGAGCTTCAAACTGACGGGTCTGCACAGCTGGACCGAGAGAAGAGAAGGGAGTTTGAGCAAAAATTCAGACAGCTGAGGAGAGAAGTGGTCGAGTGGAAAGAGAAAGGGGGAGGAAGCATGACATGATGGAAAAAAAAAAACAGATTTTTTTTTTAAAGATATGTGGACTATCACTGATGGAAGTTATTGCAAGTGTTTAAGATTTTTATCGATCCACAGGGAAGAAACTTAGGTTACCGTACTTCCTCTTTATCCAATCTAACCTACTGAGAATGATAGACAGTGAGGCTTTACTCACTTACTGCTGTGTGAAAGGAAGAGGCTTGAAGCTTTAGATTTCACATGGTGTTCAGCAGTTATGGTGAAATAAAGGAAATTTGCATGTTTTCTTTAAAATTCTGGTAAAAGGTGATGATTAGGGTGATTGACACCAACGGTTGCATATCATAAGTTTAACTGCAGTTGTGCATCATCCACAGTTGGCTTCAGCCGAGTTATAAAATGTAAATACTGAGAAATGGCAAAAACATTTAATACTGATTCTGAGATTTACATTTAACCTTGGAAGCTACCAAATTAGGTTAATATGGTTTAACTTATTGCCTGAAAAGAATCTGGCAATCTCGTGTTTGTCATCAACACTCTCTTATGATTTTAAACTGTGTATTTTAATGTATTCAATGATCAATAAAACTATTCAAAACAATAAAAGCCA
Organism: Poecilia latipinna; assembly: GCF_001443285.1. NCBI lineage: Eukaryota > Metazoa > Chordata > Actinopteri > Cyprinodontiformes > Poeciliidae > Poecilia > Poecilia latipinna. Next base: position 147,356 of record NW_015114021.1, on the reverse strand, counting down.
CATTTTAAAAATCCAGCATGTGCGATAAACACATTGATAGCACAAACGGATATAACAAAGCAAATGGGCTGTACTTCATTTTCTTCTCTTGTTTTCCACTGAGGCATTGCTCTCACTTGCAACCTGATTGAACTGTAGACATGTTGTTACAAGACAAAAACAGTTGCCTTTTAAATAAACCCTCCCATGCCTGGCTTACTCTGACATTTTAAAATTCCTCTCTGATTCTGGAATTGGTGAGCCTTGAATCAGTAACTGTATCACCAGTTACTGAAAATGTGCTATATAAATAAAATTACCTTACCTTACCAAGGAGTGTTTTTGTTACTGTCAAATGGTAATGCTTAGTGCAGCACATTCTGATTGGAAAAAGTATTGATTTGGGGGTAAACTGGTAAAGCCTGATCAACATTCAAATTGGAATCAAACAGTTTCTTGAAGCCTCCCTAATAAAAAAAATTCCAGCAACTTGTACCTTTTATCACTGGCAGTTTATCCGATTGGCATCTTAAATTTAGTCTTATGGCTATTTCACTAGCCATAAGACTTGGAATAGACATAAGAAGCAATAGCTTTTTCCATCATTTTTGTGTAAAAGAAATCGGCAAGAATTGGAAAATGGGTCCATTTAAAGTAGTGCTAGAATAAGCACAATTAGCTACTGCAATAGTGCTAATGCAGTAATGCAATTTACTATTAGATATTTATTGGTATACTGCACCAGTATGCCATCCATTCGGGTGGTATACAGTGTTTGTTTTATTTGCCGAGTAGCTAAGGTTTTCCACAAAGTTCTTCAATTGACATGTTGTATGATTAACCTGGTAAAAAGCAGGTTAATCATGCTTTTTACCATTCTATGCTTACTGTGACATTTTAAAATTCCTCTCCGATTCTGGCAATAAAACGTGCTGCAGTTCAAAGGGTTTGGACTCTTGGTTTTAGAGAACCGATTGCTTGCTGTAGGTGTGGACTGTGCTGAAGTTTTAAATTTTACCCAATCACTAATATTTGGCTCAAAACCAGAAAAGTAATGTAGGCAATGCTCCAGTTCGATGCTTTGAAGCTTACCGGAAATTTCCTGCACTGTAAACAGCCATCCTCCACTGTGAAGAGAGAAGTGCCAAGTCGAACGAGATGGATGTTAATTCAATATTTGGAGGCGTGGCCAACCGGATGGCTTCTTTAACCTCCTCCACCAATATTGCCAAACTACAGGCAGACTACATTTCTAAAACAGCGCAGAAAATCTGCGTCTTCATTGACAACGTTGCTGATTGGCCCGGTTGAAATTCTACTGGAGAAATCCAGGTCAATGGAAGAAAGCCCAGAAGGAGCACCAAAGGGAGATGAGAATAAAATGGAACTGAATAGGAAAGCAATGACCAAGCTAGGGTATGATAAATGCTTTCATTGTGTCCGAGGATTAGATCTAGTTGGACTTGAGAAACACTTTCAGAGTTGCCTGTGTTCATGGAGCTTGACTGGCTTTATAGGTTTTCCCTGTGTGTGTGTTGGTATGAGTTTGTCTGACAAAGCTTAGAGGACAGCCCATCTCCCAGTTACTCCTCACAGACACTCTAAAGAGACAGAGAGAGAAACTTGTTCCACCCCTCCTCGGGGATTTGCCTCTCCCCAGGGGGGCTGAGAGTACAGACCTGTTGCCAGCACTGCTGAGTGAGAGAGCAACGGAAGAAAAGAGAGTGTGAAAAGACTGAGGTGTAGGAAGCAGGGCTCGTCTGACGGTTTCAGTTTCTACCAGAGTTGAGTATGCCTCAGCGGGAGGTTCTGGCCACCGGCACACCTACCTGCGTGCCGATCGGCTTCCAGAAGGAGCTCGTGTTGTTGGAGGAGCTGCCTCTTCATGCCAGAGCCCTAGGCCCAAGCCTCTCCCCGCTGCAGCCTCAGACATGGGGCCGGTCTGCTGCAAGCCGGACAGACTGAAGAAACAACATCTCCAAGGTAACAGGAAACAGATGCTGGAGAGTTTTTACAAGTGTGGCAGACAGTGGAGTGGAGACCCAAGTGCCTTTGAGACTGCTAGAGGCTAAGATTTACAGCAGAATCGGAACAAACTTTTTTTGTGTTTTGAGTTAGGCAGTCATTTGGGGCTCATTTTACTTCTGGGATTTAGACATTTGAGGAAGACTTAAGCATAATGTACATAAGTGAAATGTGCCGCTTACCATGGCAAATAGCCTCGTCTCAAGCACCTTTTATCATGTTTGTGGGAAGAAAAAAAATTTGTGGGAGATAAAAGTTTGAGCTTTTTTCTTTTAAAAAAAAAACAAAATTAAATGTACTTTAGCATACATAGCTTACATATTTCACTCAGGTCCCTCAGGACCTAGTCCAAGTCAGTCAGTTCCTCCAAAAGACAGAACCCCCAACCATAACTTGTTTTGGTGACTTAACTCATAAAAGTTTCTTCTTAAATGCAAGGAATGGTCCAACAAATATACCACAGAAAGGAGGTATATGTATATCTTCTTATGCAAGAAGATGTTATGACATTAAGGATGCATTCATATCAGCTTAATCTGCTTTAATTGAACTCTAGTTTGTTTGCTTAGAATGTCCGGTTCACTTCGGGAGGTGTGAAAGCACAAACTCTGAAGAGAACCAAAAGGAGTGAACTCTGTTCCGCCTACAAACCTACATCTTGATTCAGTTGACGTAAACTTTGGTGCAACCTGAATGCATGTGGATGCCAAGCAGAGCAAATACCGGTTTAAAAGTAAGAAGCAGACTAAGAAAGCAGAAAGCAGGCTGTCGTGTAGGACAGTGGTTTTCAACCCTTTTTTGGGCCAGCGCCCCCTATCCATTATCCTTACCCCCCATATCAAAGAAGATGTAAGCTACTTGCACCAAATATTATTTTATGATTAATATTACCATCATTATTGTTGCCATCTTGATTTATTGTTTCTGCATTTATCATCAAAAATGTATCATCATTTTCAAAGGTGTCTAAGAAAAATGAAATGGACATTCAACTTAAAATTGGTATGCCAACCAGCAGCTAATCAGAGTGGAAACAAATTCTTGTTCTGTGCCATTTTCTGATGTTTGTTGTTAAATCTTACACAAAAAGAACAGATAAAAAGTGTACAACAATTCCATCTTTGAACAATTTTCAAAATTACTATGCTCTGCAACAGTAAAACATGGATAGAACTGCAACTATATCAATCAGAACTTTTCTTCTCTTCAGCGTTTCTGCCAGTTTCTGGTGGTGCAGCTCTGTGCTGCCTTCAGGAGAATGGGACATCAGAGTATCATCCATAAAATTTAATCCACATGGCATTTACTGTGCAAACCAGTGCTTTCAGAACAAAAGTTCCAGGTCCTTTTAATGTCACACAAGTGGGACAGAAATATGGATGATATTTTCAATAAAACTGTGTGTTGATTTATAGATTAATAGTTACACTGTACAGAAATTACAAAAGGCAAGGCTGGTTCTTAATCAAATCCTAATGAATCAAATTGAAAGTGTCATGGAATCACTTAACAGCATCATGACATTAATATCGACATGAAAAATACTGAAGAAATAAATGTATAAAATAATATTTAATTAAAAGCATAAATAAGTAATAAGTTCCTTGCCAT
>NW_015114021.1:124853-140513 GCF_001443285.1 Poecilia latipinna | reverse complement strand
AAATACATTTATTCTTAGTACTAGATATGGTCTCAACAAACCCATGGCACTTCAACAATATTATTTTTTATCTGAAAATAGTGCCTGTTTGTTCTTACATTTAGTATCCTGTTAATTATTGCTCAAAAGGCCTTGCCATATAGGTTTATTCCTCTGCATTTACTTTAGTTTCTTCTTGCATTTTGTTCTTTGTGCATTTCCACTTAGTTTCCTTTGATTTGTTTGATCTTTTCTTGGTTTATTGCCGTTTCCCTCGTTTATTAGTTTGCTTCCCCTTTGCATTGACACGCCATCTTCCCTCATTATGCCATTCACCTGCTGTGCCGCCTCATCATCTGATCTGCCCTCATTTAAGTCCTTGATTTTTCACTGTTCAGCGTGAATCAGATTCGGACTCTCTGTTTTCATATCCTATCCCCGTTTCTGAGTTTTGCTTGTTTTTAATGGTGTGGAGCTGTGGGGGAGCGAATCAATGGGGAAAGGCAGACTGACTTACCTGTTACAACGACAGAAAAAAATCACGGTAAACTGATAAGTGAGATTTCAAAGTGCTGGCGCTGCCGTTACATACCGGACCACTTACAGTTCCGATGTTAACTCTATAAAATGAACGTTCCACCATGGGCGCTCTAAATAGTCATGCCAAAAAATGACTATTTTGGCATAATAATGACTTACATTCATGGAAGGATTTTTTTTAATTTTTTTATTTAAATTGGTTCATTTTTGTGATCATGATTTTAGTCATTACATGTTGATCAGAGCGATATTCCGTTGTCCTTCCATGGAAGCGGGCATCACCCAGATGAACATTAAAACACTTTTCAATACAAGTTGCTGCTTTGACACGACTACAACACTGCCAAAACACATGTATATAAAACCCCCAATAGGACGTCAAATATTTAAAACCAGACATCAGACAAGTGAATGACAGGAAGGCCGTTAGCCAGTGTAACACTGAACTGATGCGGTGAAGCTACCAGTAGCAGGAACACGGAGCTGTAATAAGAAGCTAACAGGAACACTGAAGAGAAGAGCTACCATAGTTGCAGCCGAGCATGATTTAATGTCTCCGTTTTTAGCAAGTAGCTCATAGTCTAAACACGTATTGTTGTGCTATAAGGGGTAAAAGTTTACCTTTGAGCACACGACCCAAAGAAATCGCAGCGCCCCCTACCATCCGCTGAATGCCTCCTGGGGGCAGTACCGCCGGTACATACAACCAAGACAAATACATGAGAGAAAAGACGTGCGGTCTTTTGCCAAAGACAAAAGAGAAAGCCTACAACCTCTAAAATCCGACACTACTCCATTTTTGTTCATATTTTGTGAAGGAGGAAGTTGCGCTCAGTGTCTTCTTCAGAGGTTTTTGTCTCCTTTCCATCAATAGTTGTTGGTGCAGCGCCACAAGTGAAAGTAGCACCAGCTGCTCTGCCCAGGTCTGGTGGACCAAGCTATGGATAGATTTACATCTACAGCTGTGTTTCACCATTCACCAAAATACACATACACCCTCCTGCTGCTCAAATGTTCAAATTCACTGAGCAGGTTAAAAGTTCTGGTGGGCATCTCTGGCTCTTATCTTCCTGATAAGATTTTCCATCACAACAAGAAGTCATTCTCCCTAATCTGTGGCATTCCACAAGGTACAGTTCTAGGTCTTTTCATCCTTCCATTTGCAGACATAATTTAATCTTTTCTGATATTTCCAACTACATCTACAATTCAGTGTGAAATCCACAGTCAACACAACCATCCACCAGGACATGTTAGAAATTTTCATGCTCTCCTCTCCCAACATGCTGTTACAGCTATGCAGTGCCACAGGCTGATCTCCAGGCCATGTCGCATTGACGCAGTAATTGCAGCAAAAGTACCCTCAGCCATGTACAGAGTGCATGAATACTCGTATACATCCATTTTATTTGTTTTTCTAAGGCACTGAATTTGGGGTCTCTAATCTGTAAGCCATAATCATGAAAATTACAAAACTAAATGCTTTAAATATTTCACTTTGTGGAATGAATATTTACAAAATATAAGCTAAACTTTCTGAGTGACAAATACGCAAGAGACGTTTTTGGGGAAGTACTTGTATTCCTTGACTTGATTTCTTATTCATTGTTAGAAGAAATTACTACATTCCCAATTCACTGTTTAGTCCCATGGCAGTTTAGGTACTGTTCATACTGAACATCTTTACTTTCGTTTTGTTGTTCACTACTCTGCTGTTGCTGACCAATACAAGCACAAAGCCCATCTCACGTTTGGCAAAACTAAAACACATCTCGATGCTCTCCAAAGCTTTGGGGAAAATATGTGAAACGTCATGGATGACGTTTGATAACTGAGTTTGCTCAGGCAGACTGAATCCCTCATTTAATTTCTGTGTTGATAATTTGTAAACCCCGTGTTCCTGAATGAAGCTAGATTATATTCCTGTTCTACTGGCCGGTACGGTCATACGGTGCAGCCCTGCTCATCATGAGAGTGTGACTTTAAAAAGCTGGGTGACAATGGCCCTCAGCTTCCATTGAGCTGCTGTTTAAATTTGGTTAAATGACTGTGACAACAATGGCTGTGGCTGTGGCAACACCACCGCCCGACACTAATGGCTCCAAACAAGAAAACAGAGACATTCTCTGAATTACTCAAGTGTGTGCTAAAGAGATAAAGAAGTGATTTTTTTAATTTCTTGCTTCATTCTGTTTTTTTTTTCCCTTTTCATAGAATTTCTTATTTAGCAGTATTACCTTATAGCAATCTTAAGTGTTTCTTTTTTTCCTCCAAATTTAGTGTCTTTATATGTCGAGTATGATTGTGTTTATGTGCTGATGTTTCAGCTAAAACAAGCTGCTCAGGATTTGATCAAGCGCTTTGAGCAGAACTGATGGAGCCATCTAGTGGCGAGACAAATGTAATGCATCTTTCTTCACCTTTAGAAAACAGATGGTTTGGGAGTATTTTGCATAAACCCAAAAGTAATAAAAATAGTGTAAAAATTGTTTGATTGCATAACAGTATTATAGTGAACAATAACATAACCAGAGGTGGATAGACTGTGGCTGAATTAGAACAATTCCTCAAAGATTAGTGGTTTAGAGGGCAATTACTTTTTCCACACAGAACCATGCAATTTTTTATTTTTCTGCCTTAATAATTATCTTCATTAAAATACTGCATTTTGTTTACTTGTGACATCTGACTAAAATTGGTTTGACGATTTGAAACACTGCAGTGTGACAAACATACAAAATAAAAAAAGGTAATCAGGAAAGAGGGTAAACACTTTTCACACCACGGTACTGTGCGTTCAGGCAGTAAGGAGTTCAACTTGGCTATACTCTGATGCTGGCAGCTAGCCCACATCTTTACATTTCTCATGTGAACTCACTACCAATAAACCGTAGACATTGTCTATAACAATGAGGCCTTTGTCTCCATGTCTTATTCTGCATATCATAGTTTATTTGATGCATTAACTTCCCTTCAAATTAATTCAAGACGCTTTAGTTTAAACTTCCCACGCAGTTTCATTCCATTAACTATGTCATAAGTGTGTCACATGTTCAGTCACCTGTACTCCTCAACTCCTCGTCTTTGTCCCTCGCCAGGTGGAACGGGAGAGAAGGACCGTGCTCCGATTAGCCATGAATCCTTCCTGCTCATGGCAAGCTCGCAGACCGACATGGATGACTGGGTCAAGGCCATACGGCGGGTCATCTGGGCGCCATTTGGCGGAGGTAAACTCAAGCCTCAACCTAAAACACATGGAAAAGACATGGTTTATGTAGGGAAGATGAAGACTAACATTCTTCAGTCTTCAGAATCACAGCAATGTTAATAAAAACAATGCTTATAAAGTCTGAAGACAGTCCTCCAAAAGTGGGGAAAATGTTCATTTCCTGTCGGCCACACAGGCTCCAGAAATCTACAAAATGCATTTGAAATGAGATTTTAACATTTAAAATGGAAATGCCAACATCATACCTCACCTTTAGCTTATCTGTGTCAAGTTAGATGATATAGCTGCTCAGTATCCTAGATGTTCCTAGCCAGCAACATCTTCACAAACATGATCCAGTCCATCTATTTCAGGATCTTTCCAATATAGACTAAATAAGATCATAGGGAGCTTCTATTTTGTTTCCGCCATCAGTTGAGGGGAACTACAGTCAGACATATCTGGATATGTTTCTATCCTGTCAAGTTAACTTGACAGGATGTATGTCTGGTTTTGGTTTGAATGATGGTTGTTTGATGCAGGAACCAACTAGTCTGATGTTAATCATTAGCTTCACATCCCAGATTAGTTAACTTGACAGGATAGAAACATATCCAGATATGTCTGACTGTATAGAGGACCAAGACGCAGCTTAACACCAGTGTCTTATGTTACCACAGGAAGGAACTATATTAATAGGAGCATAAATTTGGAGTAAGTTACCAATAATATCATGGATGACATCACTGGCAGACTTGTTATATTTGTCATTCTGTCTCAAGCAGATGCTTCTTTAACTTGTACAACTTAAAATTTTTATTTGTTTATTTTTGTATGTCAACTACATTGCTTAGAGTATAAAACTGAAAAGAAATATTATAACAATGTGTAAAACTATGGTAGAAATGTACCCAAAAAAGTAACCATATTCGCTAGCTTTGTAACATTAGCTTAGCGACGTCTTACTTGAGCCAGTTAGCTCAAATCTTACAAGAAAAAGAAACATAACCCTAAACTGTGACAGTGTGAAGTATTTAGCAACAATTACATCAATGGAGCTAATAAACTCGGTTCTGTGTGTGGCTCGGTCATGATTCCAGCCTCCCTCCCAGTTTCACAGGTCCCGGAGAGGCGTGTGTGTGTGTGTGTGTGTGTGTGTGTGTCGTCTCGGTTCACAGTCCAGAATAGACCTGTCGCCAGCTCTAGGGGCTGAGGTTAACAGCGCACTGACCTCATCATGTTCTTCTGCTGTGCTGCAGTCGTCTAGTTTGCCCCAGCTTACTTGATTCGGTTGTGGAGTTTGGAAATGAAGGATTAATGCCCTGGTTCCCAGAGTGAAATGCCAGACACGGGATGGATTAACGTAGTGAAATGCGGCTTTGGGATGTATGAAAGACGCTCTCTGCTGCCGTGCAGCTCCTGCATGGTGAAGTACCACGATTACTGCGAGCTGTCAGCCAGCTGTGACTGCTGCAGCCTGTCAAACAGTAATTAGCTGCTAATTCAATACACCTAGGCTGTCAGAATAGCTGATTTAAGCTAAGTATATTTATGTTTTTATTAAGTATTACGTCAACTAAATTATAAAGTTAGTAATGACTAAAGTTGGGGATGAATTGTATTGCTCTAACAACATTTATTCTAATAACATTTTGTCTTAGTGTATCTTTTTAAAATCATTTTCATATTCTTATTGCATTATGGTCATGCATTTTAAGTTTGCGCAGCTTAATTTCTTAAAAATGCAATACATAAATAATTTCACCATTATATCTAGAAATAAGTAAGATAGATAGATAGATAGATAGATAGATAGATAGATAGATAGATAGATAGATAGATAGATAGATAGGATGCATTACACTCCTCATATGCACAGATATCATGTATATGCATTTAGACTTTCAAATATGTTTGAGATAAATTGACAATATATATATATATATATATATATATATATATATATATATATATATAATGAGAATAATGGCACAAAAACATCCATTGAGGATGGGAAGGTGAAATAGCTAGACAGAATTCTGTCTGGACATGCTATTGGCTGGTGCATGTGGTGTATGTGTTACTGACTGGCTGTACTCCCAAGAGCAGAAATAAGGGAATACATGGATAAGACGGTTTCAAATGCTTATAATCAGATATAAGCATTTGGTGGGGTATCAAGAGTTCACAGATTTCAGCTATTTGCAGGTTAGGGTTGTGGCCAGAGTGAATCCCCTTGTTCCATATTCAAGAAAAGACCTTTTGAATTGCTGTCTACTGTAATCAGTCCTACCAGTTTTTCTTCATTCTCCAATAAGGGGAAATTCACACAGATTCCCACATTTTTAAGTTTACTGAAAATTTTCTGCAAAAATTGTCAAACATTGGGTTTAAGTCGCTGCTCACTCCGATCTGCAGGTGGTAGTATGTCTTACTTATACCCCACTAATGCCTCATCCGTACTTGATGTCAAATTATTGTCCAGAATCTCAAATATTTCTAAAGAACCACCACAAAATCAGTCACTTTGACTGCTAAAAAAATCACCAAAACAATAGCAAAATACTTGAGGACTGTGTACTGATCACTGTACATGCCTTATGACTACAGTTCCAGTTACCTAATGACACAGTAATCCTAGTGATCCTGTTCCAAACCACATCAACTAATGTTTGAAAGGTTGTTAGGTTTACAAAACCTTCCTCTACACAGCAAAGCCTCAAACAATTTCTTGCAATCAGACTTTCTGTTTCAAATGTTTATCTTCAGGAATTTTTGGCCAACGTCTGGAGGACACAGTGCAGTTTGAGAGGAAGTTTGGCCCCCGGCTGGCACCGCTGTTGGTGGAGCAGTGTGTGGACTTCATCAGAGAGAGGGGCCTGGATGAAGAGGGTCTCTTTCGGATGCCCGGACAGGCCAATCTGGTCAAAGATCTTCAAGAGGCCTTTGACTGCGGAGACAAGCCTTTGTTTGACAGGTAAGGGGTAGATGTTGAGAGGTTGACGAAATGTAACATCTAGTGTCCGTGACTTTTACAGTTCTGATACTTCTTTCTTTTTACATGTACTGACTCACAGTAACACAGACGTCCACACGGTGGCATCCTTGCTGAAGTTGTACCTGAGAGAACTGCCTGAACCAGTCATTCCTTTCTCCAAATATGAGGACTTTCTAACCTGTGCACAGCTTTTGGCCAAAGACGAGGAGGAGGTTTGCACTGTTTAGTTGTAAGGAGTTTTGGTGCCATCGCTTTCACAATAACTAATATATTTTGTTTTAAATCAGGGGATCCAGGAGCTTGGGAAACAAGTTAACACTCTACCTCTGCCTAATTACAATCTCCTCAAGTACATATGCAAGTCAGTCCTCTTCCTTTCAACACAACCTCAGTAAACAATTTGCATTTCTTTTAGTCTAACTTTGGGAATCTTTTGTTTTTCAGGTTTCTTGATGAGGTTCAGTCCCACTGCAACGAGAACAAGATGAGCGTTCAGAACCTGGCCACAGTATTTGGACCAAATATCCTTCGAACCAAGATGGAGGACCCAGTTACTCTCATGGAGGGTATGAATACCAAATACACGACGGCTCACAAGTGTTTTCATACCCCTTAAGCCTCTTTACATTCTGTGATGCTTGAATACCAACACAATATAGTGCATAATTGTAAAGTGAACGGTTTCACTGCTGGTCTTCTTTGGTCTTTATCAAGCTTTTATTTCATTAATGGTTTCTAGGTCTTCACAGATTAGCTAAATTTGCACTGAAATTCAATTACACTGAAGGCGACTCAGCTGGAAACCTTCTGAATGCAATTCAACTGAGTTCTATTTAAGGCTTTTAGAGTTAAGGGGGTTGAACAGAAATGTGTGCCATGCTTTTCAGATTTTTAATTGTGAAAAACATGAAAACTCCATACTACTTTGTGTTAGTCTTTCGCATAATCACAATAACATTTTGCATGCACATTGTCTAGGAACTTCTCTGGTCCAGCACCTAATGACAGTCCTCATTAGGGAACACCAGCGATTATACTCAGGGAGGGACCACGAAGGACCTGCTTTGCCCCTAATGGAGTTACCTGCCCAGGTGCATCAGCTCCAACACCGCAGCCTGGGAGCGTGGATCTCTGAGGAGGACCTGCAGAGTGGTCCTGCTTCCAACACTGAACAAGAACTCCACAGCAGTGCCTCATCTCTGGACGCCAAACTGTCTGCGGCCATCGCCCCTAACCCAAACCCTGGACCAAAAATGGCGCCTTCAATGGGGAAAGGAGAGCCCGTAGTCAGTCCAAGTAAACAAGCCAAGACCATGCCTTCCTGGAAATACTCTTTCAAAAGTTCTTCAACTCCCCGTTCACAGCCACAGGCTAAGCAAGCTGCCACAGGTGCCACAGTGGCAGATACAAGTGCTCCTTCTGGTGGTGGAGGTAACTGGCTGATGAATGGTCTGTCCTCCTTGAGGGGCCACCGCCGCACTTCTTCAGGGGAGCGATCCGCCAGAGATCGAGACTCCACTGGGTCGTCCCAGAGACTGTCCACTTATGACAACGTCACGTCTTCTTCCAGCACGGGGAGCGTTCCCAGTGTCTCCAGCACACCGTGGTCGAGCTCCTCTTGCGATATCTCTGTTCCAGACTCCGGCGGAGAACCTCTGACACATCAGAACTTTGGAGGTGGAGCGGATAGCGAAGAGATTACAGAGTGGACAGAGAGCCAGAGGGAGACTGAGAGAGAAAAGGAAGCGGGGAGGGCGACGGAGCCGGGCGTGGACGTGGATGGATGTGAGGCCATGGATCTTTGCAGCAGCAGTGTGGCATTCGGCGAAAGTGAAAACCTGCCCGCGGTAGCAGGGGTACCGTCCATTATTATGACAGAAGACGGAGATGGGACTACCCTGACCCTGAATGCTCTGGTGGAGGAACTGAAGGAGGAGTTGAGGAAACAGAGGACAACATATGAGACCAGGATTCAGAAGTAAGTAGAGACAGCAGAGTCTTTTAAACAATGGAAGGCAAAAATACAATTTTCTTACTGGTTTTATCAGCATGTATAACTGTGATGACAGACATGCAGCCATATGCAGCTGGATATTATTTATGAATCCAGCTGTTCTGTTTCTAGCTTCAGAGGTTTATTAGAGAACATTAGAAAACAACCAGCATTATGAAAATTAAGGAACACAGCACACAGGTGAGGGGCAATGCTGTGGAGAGGTTTAAAACAAGGTTAGGTTGACCACTGTTCAAGCCATAATTTGTAAATGGAAAGAGTTTGGCATAACTGCAAACCGTCCACTTAAGCACCTAGGTAACAGGAACAGCAATCACACAAGCAGCCATTTTAACCGGTGTAGGTGGAAAACTCTTTGTAAAGTTAAACAGTCGAAAATCAACTGTAATAACTCAGTCTGTCAGTCTGAGATATTTCATTAGCAAGCTATAGAGTCAGCTTACAAATACAGATCCAGAATACAGATACATCATCTCGTATAATCACCCCTGACCTTTGTCTGTCCTGTGCTGCACCCCTTCAGATTGGAAGAGTCCAGCACAGCGCTGTGTGCCCAGGTGGAGCGTTTAGAACAAGAGATGGAGCAAGAGAAGAAGAAGCAGCGCATGCTGGAGATCAAGCTGCGGAACTCTGAGCGGGCGCGGGAAGACGCTGAGAACCGTAACCGTCTCCTGGAGAAGGAGATGGAGGATTTCTTCTCCACACTGGGCAATCTGGCCCTGGGCTCAAGGACAAGCGACATTTGACTCAACATGGATTTCCTGTTTTAGCATTAGCAGAAACAACGCCGTAACTGTCAACTGACGTCTGTGAACTCGAAGCAGCAGGACGCTTCTTTAAGGAAATAACTTATAGTAGAAGAATGAAAGGAAGCATACTGTTGCACATTTCCAACAAGCTTGAAATTGTTGAAAAGAAATGCTGAAGGAAGTAAATGTCATTGTTCTTTGAGAAGGTCCTTAGGAGGGTTGACTCTTTGGCATGCTTGAAACTGAACATGAAGATGGAGCTCCTGCAGTTAGCATTCCCTGTTCACTGAGGTTTCATGTTTCTAATGAAGGCAGTGTCATAAACATCTCAGGTGCCTGTTTCATGACTGAAAAATGGTAACATAACTTCCCCAAAGCTTTGTACCGGAGAGCGCTTCTTCAACCACTACTTTCTATCGGTCTTGTACTAACACTGTAGAATTGTAGGAACCATTTATTATTTATTTATATTTACAGAAGCAACAGTTTGAGATTCAATCAAATCTGCTTTTTACCTTTTGCTTAATTCTGTGATTCTCAAACTTTTTATAACTGTTACCATTTCAGTAAATACCACATTTTGGGGAAAAACACAATCTTTCCCAGATATATATTATTTATTTTGTCATTTTTTTGGCAGTTATTTTACTGTCACAACAAACTATGGAGTTTTTCAGTTTCTCAAAAGGTCTCTTAAGTCAGAATTCCCAGTGAGAAAAATAGTTTTTTCTCACCAGCCCCAATTTAGAAATCCAACATGGCTGCCTTCCATGTGAAATTGTTAGATCAAAGAAAAAAAGAGTGTTATTGGGAATGTATGATAATTTGTGCCATTAAATCTGTCACACAATAATGTACAACATTTTTAAGGGAACTGGATGATACAGCATTTGAATGCACAAAACAGATAAATATACATTGTTATTGGCTGGTAAAGCTAAGAGACGTTAGCCTCGAATACAGAATTTACCAAATCTTGCTGGTTTTTAATATGGAACTGGTTTGGCTGAGTTTTATCTAAATCCCAGATTCCAGTTCCAACTACAGGGGCAAAAAATGCATCAAATGTCAGCAGAACTCATTATTGCTTCTGACAGGAATTATTAAAAATGTTCCCCACTGTACTTCTATTTCTATAGAAAAGGGTCTGAATCACAGACTATATGTCCCTATCTACCTTGCAAATATTTATTGCTAAATCTTGATCAAATTCTTGTGAAGGGAGTTCTAAGGGATTGTACCTTAGTACCTTAGTTTGAGAACCATGGCCTTAGGTTAAGTAATACTTTGACCAATATTTGTACCCATATATGTACATAAAGTGCTGCTAGCTTGCTACTTATCATAACACCAGACCAAGAAGGAGATGCCCACCCATGCTCACTAAAAAAGATGAACATAGGTGACTCAACATCTTTTTCAATGAGCTTTATGCAAACTAGCATATAGTGCTGCTAGCTTGCCACCAGACTAAGAAAGAGCTAGTCACATATGCTCATTGAAAAAGCCCTCAAATGCTCAGTAATATATGGTGAAATCTGTACTTTTGTTCAGACTATTTATTTGATTAGAATAAGAGTTTGGGCTTCGCCTGGATTACCCAAACTAACTGGGTTTGGCTATTGGCCACAATGTCAGTTGATCATTGCTTTGTTGTTTGTTTTGGAAAAATGAACGAATCAGTGGTTAGTGTATCTTCATACCTGGTCGAAAAAAATTATCTGAATACAAGATAACCAATTTACCTTTAAATAAACTTGGCTAACTGGACTATGTACAATAACAACTTTAGCAGAGGTCTTTCCATTTTCCATATTTATACTACAAACATTGTGGAGGAGGTTGAAGATTAAGTTTGTATATTATATTAACAAAAGCAGGTATCAATAAACCTGACTTTCAATTTCCTAAAAGCATCTGGAACAGACTTCTGCCACAGCTGCCTCAGTCCCGTAGTTGTCCTCAGGCCCTTCCAGTGACACAGGCAAACCCTGGCTCTTCTGTTGGACCTTCACATTATTAATGTCTGTCATGTATCAAGGATTATGTTTACAATTCCTCAAGCATATATTATTTAATCTATCATACAGAGCCAGCAACTAATCACTTAGCTCCCTTAAAGATTTGTTCTGTTTTTACTTTTCTGTTCCACTTAAATGTTTCTAATTATATTTCACATCAGACAAAGAAAAATTGATTCCATGTATTAAGGGAAAAATAATGTCCAAAACAACTTTCAGTGAATTATAAGCCTGGTGGACCAACAGGTTTTACTTGCATCCAAACCAGCCTAATATTGTTTGTTTATTTTAAGTAGGGATTTTTATACACCATTAACAGTGACAGTAAAGACGGATAAAGCAAGGTTTATAGTAAATGCGTTGAATCGGGTGCAAGGGGGTTGTGCATCAATTGCACCATCACCACACCTGCTCGTTGGCAGGTGCCTGGTCATGCACCTCCAAATTCTTGTAACTTTAAAAATATTATAACACAAAAACAGGGTGGGCTGCTGGTAGATATCCCTAGCTCCACTACCAACGGGCTGAGATCTACTAGCCTATTTCGTGTTGGTCGACAGATTGTGTAAGATTCTTGATTTGACAGGACAGGAAACTGAAACTGAATTTAACCTTCTAAATAATGTAGTTTATTATAATTCATAACTTAATAGAAAGACATTTTTTCTCATAAGGCTTGTTTGGGTTGGATAACTTTTCCCCCTTAATACAAGAGATCATCAGTGGAAAACCCATAACTAAGGTTCTCTTTGACCTGAAACATTTAGGTGTGAAAAATCAAAACAGAAGGCGAAATCTGTAAGGGGAGGAGGGAATACTTTTCTATTTCCCTGTTGGACACAGTAAATACCAAAGCTGGACTGCCTCATCAGCAATTCACTTACATGAGATCAGAATGGACTGACTGGAAGCCATGTTGATTTTGGCACATGAAGCTGAACACTGCCCTCAGAGAAACAATGGAGTTTCCTGGCTGTGCCTTCAGGGAAGTGTTTTTGAACATGGAAAAAAAAAAAGAAAAAAGAAATGTTGCTTGCTTGTCCTAAGATGTGGTGCTAATATTCACCCACATATCCCAGCCAGCATGCCTAGGTGGGCCCCATGTGGGGGGAAAGGAGGGCTGATATATGGGTCCCATATGGGTTTGTCCGCAGGTTCCACGATGGCCCCACATGGGTTTGTCCATGTAGGGCCACAGCCCACATGGGCCCTACATGGGCCCTAAATGGACAATGCCATGTGGGCCACCACCATATAGGGCCCATGTAGGGCCCATGTGGGCTGTGGCCCTACATGGGCAAACCCATGTGGGGCCATCGTGGAACCCGCAGACAAACCCATATGGGACCCATATATCAGCCCTCCTTTCCCCCCACATGGGGCCCACCTAGGCATGCGGCTGCTCTTTTTCTTTTCCTCTGTTTTGCTTTGTTGCAGTATGGAACCAATGCCTGAGGCTACTGAATCATTTAATGGTGCCAATTGATGTTTGTAAATTGTCAAGTGATTGGAAGTTTTGCATCAAGAATGTATCAATATAGTGAATGAGTTATGGATCAAAAATTAACGGCAATAATTTGGGTTATTTAGTCTGTCATAAAAAAAATAAGGAGACTCATTTTTTAGTCACATTTGTATGAAGTTATTCACTCAGTCATAAGTGTCACAGTTTCAAACTAAATATTTAATTAGCTAAATATGTGGTTTACAAACCTAATATTTGGTTAGCATTAGCAAACAAAATATTTAGCCCAAAATTAAATACTTAGTTGGTATTAGCAAACAAAATATCTAGATTTAAACTAAATACTTAATTTGCTAATGCTAATTAAATATTTAGCTCCAAACTAAATAGTTTTAAGCTAACTAGTTAGTTTGTAGACTAAATATTTAGCCTGCTATTTAGATTGAGGCTAAATATTTAGATTGCTAACTGATGTTTTTATCTAAAAATTTACTTTGGAGCTAAATAACTAAATATTTAGTTTGCGAGTGCTAAAAATTTAATTTGCTAATGATAACTAAATATTGCGTTATATATTCAGCTTGAAGCTACATATTTAGTTTGCAAACTAAAAAATGGAGCTTGCAAATTAAATATTTATTCCTTGAAACTGACTGATAAATTAATGAGTACCGGTAATTGTAAAGTGATTGGAAGTTTTGAATCAAGAATGTGTCAAAATAGTGAATGAGTTATGGATCGAAACCAGCCCTGTGACAGAAATCTAAGACTGTCTTGTAGTCAACCAATGCATCTGGCTCCAGCCACACCTTTACAAAGTGGGACTAACACAGATGGTATGGATGATCATAAGAGCTTTTTGCAGTTTTATCTGACCCTTTATAAACCGACTGTTACAGTTCACTGAAAAATTGGATTTCGATTGGACACTGTGATTTTTGTGACACAAGGATCAAAAAAGCATCGTTATTTTCCAAGATTGTACAGTTTTTGAGCTCCTCGCTTCCTTCACAAAGTTTAGACTGTGATGGGGAAAACGCAATGGCAGGTACTTGTATGTAAGTAAGATTCTTCTTAACATCGATGGTGCTTATTTATTATAGATTCACATTGTTGTAATGAATGGCCATATCTGAGAAATAAAGACAACTGTCATACAAGACAAAAGGTGAACCTGAACATGTGAGATGGAAAACAAGTTAATCTGCTCATAGTCAAGGTGATTGGAATAATAGTTTCATAAAACAATTGGAAAGTGCTTGTTTTATGCATAGTGTTTACAATGTCAAGCTGCTATCATAGTTTTCTATCTTCCCATCTATGTTGGCCAACACAATCTGAATAGTGGTGTACTGAGATCAAAGGTGTGGAGTTCAAAGTGCGTTGCTGTATCTGGATAGGCTACATTATATTTTTGATTTATTTTCTCATATTTCAAAATACATTACATTTTTGATTTATTTTCAAAAAATCAGAGGGACCTGACTGAGAATCAGATCCATTCTCAATTTTAAGTATCCAACATGACAGGTGGTAGACATCAAAACTTGTGGTAGCCTTGTTTATCTGATGATCAAATCTGTGTACACAACCATGTCAAATACTAACATGGTGATGCTGGAAAGAACGGCCATACAGACATTAGAGAGTTGGAGGCATCACTTGTATAACCAAAACAGTTTAAGTGTCCGTAACCACAGGAAGAGAAAGAATTATTTTTTAGTAGTCGCTCCAATCAGCCCGTCATTTTCCAAAAGCGCACGCGACGTTAGTGCGAGCCCGCGCGCAGAGTAAAAAGCTCACGCGGGGTCCACTGGACTGCGCGAGGTTTGAAAGTGGTTTGGTTGACTGGAACATGGTTAAGTTTAAGCAAGTTGCTATTTTGTTCCTAATGAAGATCCACACTCCTCTGGATTAACTGAATGCTATTTTCTCTCGACTTTAATTTCAACGGTAAGCGAGAAAAATATATGTAATATTTACCCTTTCGGGACACAGGAAGTCAGTGATGATTAACTCAAGATTTGTAGATTTAAATAAAAAAGTAAAGAGTAAAGGAATCAAAAGCATTTACATACATTTTATGGAAGTTGTTAGAGATGCTAATGGAACCGCCAATTATGAAAATATCATTGAAAAGGACCAAAAATGCTAACTAAAAAAAAAAATCTAAACTTTTGTTTTTACAGTAAAAAGACATGCAGTCACAAATCAAAGTGTATTTCTTTATTTGCAGTAGATGTTCTTTCCATTTATAAGAGGTGGCATCACGAGATCCCAGTGCATGTTTTCTTTTAGTGCACTTTTTTTCCATTGGTTGCGGTTGGGACGCACAGATCCAGGAATTCTTAAAACTAGTAGCATGGCTGGATTCACTGGCAAACATTACAAACCAGCACCATAGTATAACATAACGATTTCTTGTAGGTATTTACTCACTTTTTTGTGCATCTTATACTAATACAGCCCACATCAAAAAGATCTATCAGACCAGGGTTATTCGATGAAACATCAGTCTCTCCATCAAACCCTGACAGAGTTTTTGGGTGGGTGTGACAGATTACGTAACATTATAACTATAAAACAAGTCACAAATAAAAATCAATCTTATTTGTTAAAAAAAAAAAAAAAAAAAAAAAAAAAAAAAAAAAAAAATAAATACAAAAAACAAAACATTTTTTTTACC
>NW_015114021.1:72440-121812 GCF_001443285.1 Poecilia latipinna | reverse complement strand
GAAACATTATAAATAAAAAAAAAGTCACAAAAAAAAAACAATTTTTTTTTTTAAAAAAAAAAAAAAAAAAAAAAACAGAAAGAAAGAAAATATGAATCGACAGTACCAAACATTTTCTTTACCTTCAGGAGAATGCTAACAAATGCTAAACCTATACATACAACTAGCACAGTTTGCTGAAGGTATTGCACATTTAGTAAAAAAAAAAAAAAAAAAAAAAAGAAAGAAAAAATAAAGAAAACAATACAATAATTCTTTTACTTCTGGGTGAAGTATACATAATGTACAAAACTAGAAGTCTGCTTGAAACCGACACATAGTACACTTTCAAATAAATAAATAATGGAATCTGTTATTCACACACCTTTGAAAGCTCATTCTGCAGGTGACAAAATATTACCAAGAACTGACAGAAATTCAGCGTGAGGTAGTTCATCAAAGTCGACTTAAATCAGAGTAGATTTGCTTAGAGAGATGAAGTAATACTACTAGAAAAACAACAATGTAAAAAAAAAGATACCATGGATATGTATACGAGTCAAATTGATGCCCCCCAATGTTGGGCAAAAAAAATATTAAGAGCACTTCTGACAATAAATCTTTTCCTGATCTGCTTTTTTTTCCCTCTTTGCCAATATCAGTACTGGATAAATGCCACTGTTTGCCTCCCTATTAAAATGACTATTTTTTCTTTTACTGGAAACTTATACTTTGTCACTGTAAAATACAGCAACTGTTGCACTGAGTTTTATATTTGATGGATTTGGCTGCAAGGGCATTAAAGTTACTTCATAATCATTCTGATATTCTTTTAAAACGGGTTGCACCAAATAAACTCGCTACAAAAAGCAATCATTTGCTTAATACTTTAACTGTTCCTTCGTACTCTAGCGCTTGCTTGTGGACCCGTAAGACAGTCGATGTCTTACGGGTCCAGTCGTGCACACACACTGAGAGGTTCTGGCCAGTTTGTGCCATAAGAGTGTTAGTTTGCTACCTCTTTTCCACGATTAAACAAGTTTTTTGCAACTATTTGTATATTTGAACGTGACTAATAAGTCACGTTCAAATATGAGTGACAATGCTAAAACCTTATTTTTCAACACCGGTGCTACTCAGAATATGCTTTTTCGGTTTTTCTATTATGTTTCAGGAAAAAAATAAAATTAAATTTGCAACTAAAGATCTCCGAACCTTACAGCTTCTTGTTACTTTAACTGTGCAACCTTTCGCAATAGCCAGTGTTTGACTTTTAGCTACATTTTGTTGAAACGTAGAACAGAACTTGTTATATGCATGCATATGTAGCAGTATAATTAACTGTTAAATGTATTACATTCAAATAAATTAAAAACAATGTCTAACTGCTAATGTACTGTTTGTGTAACTAATATGGCTAACTCATAAAGCTAATATTTGTCATATTAAGTATTAATATACTTAATACAATTAAGTATATTTGTCAAAAATACTTAATTATTTCCAAAAATTAAATGTTTCAAAGCTAGCTGACAGACCAATTTATTTTGCTAAAATGCACAGTGGTACAGTAAGCACTATTTTTATGGACATTAGCATAAATAAATAGTAATTGCTAATGCCGTTTGTTTTTGTCACAAAAAATTCAATTCAACCTAATATCATTCATCTAAATAATAAAGAAAATGAGTCATCTGTCAGTGTAGAAACCAGTACAGAATTATACCTCGCTTTGTTCCTAACCTCCCAGGAGTTTTGGAACTAGCGGAGAAGCTGACTTAGTACTTAAGGACATAATAAAAGATTAGATGGGATTAATTGTTGGCATTAGCATCAATATATTTAGCTAGTAACTGCTAATCCCATTTGTTTTAATGTTTGTCACCAAAAAATAGAATCATTGCTTATGATTAGTTATCCAAATAATGATAAGTAATTTGTCAATATAACTAAATATGAAGAAAATAAAATAAATTTGTGGCTAGTTGATGAGGTAACTTTGTTAAGGTATTTGTTGCTTTCCTATTACCAAATTACGTAATGAAGCTAGAGATAAAATGCTATTACTTAAACTAATTATCATTAGTGTGTTTTTTTTTTTTTTTTTTTTTTCCCCAAACGGATAATGACTTCATAGATTATTAAACATAATAAGGATCTCAATTATCTGGTGTGTTTACGATAGAGTGTGTGTCAAGTTTTAATGATGCAACCCGATTTAGTAAGTTCAGCTGTAAGTCTGCCAGCCGTTCTGACACAGATATGGTCACCGGTCAGGACTAAGTCAGAACAGAAACTGGAGCAGACGGTTCCATCTGTGTTTACCCTGACGTTTCCCAGATGACGAGACGCCAAAACTGATCGCAACAGCGAGCTACAGCTTACACCATTACAGTGTGAAAATAATATCACTGGCGGCTCGTCAACAAGCTAATCTGTTGCTTTCCTTATTCAAATAGCCAATTTCACTGCAGGAACTCGACCGGACTGTTATAGTCGGGTTACGGAACTTAAAATGCTTAATCCAGTAATATACATCAACTTAGAACGTTAAGGAAATCTCTCTTTCAATTCAAACATCTGACAATAACAACCAAAAAGGAAATCCTAGATGTGTTTTTAACATATGTTCTGGTCGCTGTGAAACGGAGACTTCTTCTCACTTTGATGAAAGACCTCTGAAATGACAAACACTTGCTAAAACTCCTCAGTCTCTTCAACGTTACGTTTTTCTTCTTTTAGACCTGCGAGACGACGCTCTCCCGTTTCCGGGGCCCAAACTCAAAACAAGTAAAAAAATAGACATTTTGTGAGAACCACAACCCCACCACACAGTACTGTTTTGACACAGACACTACTGTTATCGAGACACCAGAAAAGCTTACGCATAACGAACACACACCCTTCCAGCAAAACGCAGGAATGAAGGACGAACGACAGGCACTTTACCTTTCCAGAATCAAAACACACTCAAAAGAGGGTGACGTTTATTGCATTCGTTAAGAATAGGTTGAGTCTGTTTGTTTGGCCGACACCAACCGCAAAAAAAAAAAAAAAAGAAAAAGAAAAAAGCTCCCTTTCTCATTTTCATTGGAGCTGCATTTCCCCACCGCTCCACGCAACAGAATCACTTTCCTCTCCATGACACCAATCAGATGCACGTCAACAAATCAGAACATCACTGAAAAGTTCATTTTCTTTGACAAGCCAATTCAAAAAGTTGAACTTTAGTATTATCAAGATTCATGACAGAAATTTAGTTTCTGCATTTATGGCTATTAAATTTGATGATTATGGCTTATAGCTACTAAAAAACCCAAGATTACATAGAAAAAAGATGTTAAATACAGAAATGTTTTGGTTGAGCCTAAATTATGGCCTACACAACCAGGAAAGTCAGTCAGTAGACGCTTTTCCATTACAGATGTACGCAAAACTTTGTCAATATTCTGCTGATGTCAAAAGACAATTTTGAAATTGCAACGTTTTCATTACATAAGAAATTCAGTATTACAAAATAAACTAATTTCAATACACACATAATTTCATGCTCGTGCTAAAACTTTTTATGAGAAAATAATTTTTTTTCAAATTTGGCGTGTTTACATGTTGCGAATTTGTCTTCGATATGTCACACTGCGTGATTATGGTCAATGGAAACACCGCGACCATGAGATTCCATTAAAAATGTGTGGTGGTGCAAAGGCAAAGGACGACCCACATATCGAGGCCTCAGTCCTCGAGCCGGTGGTTGCAGGTTTGAATCCCGGCCTGGCAACATTTGCTGCATGTCTTCCTCCTCTCATTACCCTGTTTGCTGTCAAACTACTTTCAAATAAAGGCCACTAGAGCCAACAAAAAAATCCTCTTCAAATAAAAATAAAAAATGTGTGCAACACTTTTTCAGTATTCCGCTAATGTTGAAAAAGCCCAATTTCGCAATTGCAAAGTTGCATAAGAAAATTACAATCACACGTGAATACTTTAATTTACGCGATAAGTCATAAAAAAATGCCGAGTCATCATCCTCCAACTACCACTTCTTCGTGGTTTGCGAAAGCAGCAACAACCAGGGTCACCTCCATGCCACGCTGCATTAATGCAGTGATTCATACAGGCAGCTCTGAACAAGTATTGAGCGCTTATGTATGGACCAGAGGTCACGCTAGATTTTTTTTGTTCTCCGTCATTTTGACGGACAGCATTAAAAAAAAAAAAAAATAATGTTCTATTTTTACCCGTCAAATTATAATCACATTAACATGGTCTATGTTAATGTGATTTAACATAGTTTAGTTAATATTCACCTAGTTGAACCATGAATCCAGATCCCATCACACATGAAGGCATAACTTGTTCTCCTTGACAAAAACCAGACTGTGGCCCCAATAACTTATAATAAATGAAATTGAACAACTCCACTTGAATTAACAGCACGCACAGCCTCACAAATTCCTCCTGGTCACATCTACAGAGAAATCTGCGCTAGTTCATCGGTCGGTTGGATCTGTCTGATCCAAACCGATCAATTGAAAAGATTTTTTTATCTTGTGTGCGGTCAGGGCCTGTGCTTTTACAAAGGATTTTTTTGTGTGGTTTCGCTTCTCCGAAACTAACAGATGTTACATGTGTCGCACTTCTGAGCGCCGCTCTCCTTTCCTGGGTGCGGGACGGTAACGTCTTCAGCTCCATTTGTTAAAACCACAGGGTGAGTTAAGTTTAATTCTTCGCAGTGGCGGCTGTGCAGCGCACTGCGCATGTTACGATCTAATTAACTTGTGCACCGTCATTTATTTCCTCAAGATAAACTGCCGGCTCCTCTGTTTAGACTATAAATGGATTCAACGTTGTATTCTCTTTAGTTTTCTCAGTTTTCTATATAATGGAGACTGAAGTTAAACACGGCATTTCTACCAAAGGTCTTGAATGCGCTTCCTAACCAGACGCTCCAAAGCGTCGGGTCCATAACTCTTCAACATGCTGCCAGCTCCCGGTCAGAAAGACGCATTTAGTTCAGTGTCCATGAGATGATATTATTGATTGATTTTAGCTGCCTCTGAGATGAAATCTTTGCGTAAAGTCTGTAATGTCTCCAACCTCTGGTGTGGATATACTTTTCAGAATGTCAACATTTCTGTCAAGTTTTTATTAGTTCCATGTAATATTTAAATGGTCTGTGAAGTGAGATCTCACTAGCTTTTCGCCATAATCATCAAAACAAACAGAATTACATATTGTGTATAGTTGATCTATACAGTAATTTTTTTTTTTGGGGGTGAGTTAATAAAATAACTTTTGATGACATTTCAATTCATTGAGGTGCATCTTCACCTGCTTTCCCTACTTTACTGAAGCACATGCTAGTTTCGCCACCGACGTCACAAACCTCACAGCACTTTACGTTTTTAAAGAAACTCTCAAATCACAACGACGAATCCTTCCACAGAACTTTTCCACCCAACCAGGTCCACGCCGCTCACACAAATCAGGAACTTCAAAGCACTTCAAAATAAACCGAACCCACGTCTTCCCTCTACTAGGCTAAATATGACAAAAGGAGACTCAACCAAATCTCAGCATTTAGTTGTGTTTTTTTCCAAATGGGAAGTGAAAAATATGAAAATTATAAAGCATTCATAAAAAGTGAAACTTTACAATGTAGGACGTAGTAGTGACTCATCGTGAGCAACCTTTTTTTTCTTTTCTTTTTTACAAAGAAATCAAAATTAGTTTCAAATAAATGGATATGTCATATGCAGCCAAAAAACAAACAAAAAAAAAAAAATCAAGATTCATAATGTTTTAGACTAAATCAAATAAGGGAAGATCAAAGAAGAATCTGGAAATTAAATAAGGTTTCAAAGGCTCACCGAAAGTTTGTATTGAAGACGAAACTGACAGCTACCGTCGAATCTGTACAAACGTGATCTACAATTATATGGCGAGTTGTAAAAAGCAGTAAGAAAAAAAATATATCAACTGTCGAAAGATCTTTCAAAAAAGAAAAATAGATCATTTTAGAGATCTTACTGTCGAATAACCATTTTCTAAAAAAACCCCAATAAATTATAGACAAAAAAATTTATATTTTAGAACAGAAACAAAAGTCTACGAATGATTATTTGAAAAAGGAAAACAGGATGAAGATCTGTTGTTTCAGACATTTTTCTTAAACAGCTATCTGACTAATACACTAAACTACTGGAGACGAGCACAGAGGGGAGGAGGGTGCTGTGGGGTGAGGGGAGGTGTGATAGTCATCTGCAGCAGCCCACAGGGCCTGTGGGGCCCGCAGGGCCAGCGGTGCCGGGGGCCGTCTCCAGGCTGCTGTCCGTGTCGGTCAGGGTGGGATCGGAGGACAAGGACGTGGAGGGATGGTGCTGCTGCCGAGGGCTGCTGCTCACTGCTGCACCTGTACTATGAGGAACAGGAAAAGGTCAGAGGTCAGTCGGTTACTGTTAAAAGGGGTGGAGGGGGTCGTGGGCAAACCTGAGACTGCAGATGGGAATTACTGCAGGTATGAGGTTTCTGTGAAAAAGAATAAATCTATGCAGGTGACATTTTATAGCTAAAGCTAAACAGCTAAATTAGCTAAATAAAAAGATTCAACTAATTCTAATTATGGCTTCACAGATTGAAGTTTTCTGGCCGATCAATGATCTTTAAACTGCCCAATGAGCTGCTGATTTTTTTAGATTGAAAAGTTGCTAAATATTATAATAGTCAGCTGGTCGATTTATTGGTACACCCCTAATTCTAAAAATCATTAATTAAGATAGATTCCCAATTATGTTTCATCCGATTTCTAATGGTCAGCTTTTAAAGATTTGTCAAATAAAAGGCTAATTAATGGTCAAATGAACTATTTGTCCCCATTATCTGACATTAGATGCAAAAAACAGTTACAGTCAATACAAAACACAACTAATAACAAAATGCTGGTTGTTTTGTGGTAAATATCTTAGGTGACAGTTTTTCTGTAGTTCTCTTACATTTATTGCAGGTCATAAATGCAGAATCTACGGTGGCCCAGAGTGGTCAACAGAATGTAAAAGCAACAAGTTATGCTAGAAAGTTTAGCATAACTTGCATTTTAGCTTTTGAATTTTATTGACCCTTCTAGGCCACATTAACAATCAGGGACTTTTGGTTGTGGACTGTTACTACATATTTAGTATTTAACAACATGCCTGCTCCTATAAATGAAAGATTATAGGCATAAAAGTTTGAATAAAAAAGAAACACAATAAAACTCCACCAACCTATAGACGCAGGCTGTCCCCTGATGACGCCATTCTTCGTCCTTTCCTCCCAGTCCAGCACTTCTTTATATATCAACTCTGCACAAATAGAACAATACACAGTTCTGCATTCAGCTGCTCTTTGGTTCATTCAGTTCAAAATGTAACAGGAGGAGAAAGGAAACGGTCACAGTTTGGTGATCTAAATGTAGTCTCTTATGTAAAGACTTTGGTTACTTTGAAAATAAACTTTTAAGGATTTACTGTAGAAAAAAAGTGGATTACCTGTTTGTAAAACGACAGATGTGACATTTTTATGGAACATTTTGTGTGTTTTACACAATGCTGAGAAAAATAAGACAAAACTAGTACAGAAGTAGATAAAAAAAATCATGTTGGATGTGATAAATCTACAAGACCTTTTTTTCTACATAATTTTCCACATGATAAAAAATGAAATATAAAAAGTGGAAAAACTTGTAGAGTCAGGCAAGGAGCGTCCATCAATCTGTCTGTTGTCTAAGCAGAAAAACTCCAGTCCCGGATTCAAACTCCTGACCTTCTTGCTGCTAGGCAACAGAAACTATCCATCATGCAGCCACAAGGGGCATTTATTAACTAAATGACAGTCATATTGGTGCAGAGTATTGAGAGTACAAACTGATATTTATTAAATGTGCTGCAGCAACATTCTCCAGGTTGGTTTCATCTAAAATTATTCAGAAAATGAATGTTTGCCTCTCAAATTACTGTGAAATGATCCCAAAATAAAAGACCATAAATGTTTCCGTCACTGATGTTTCAGGCTCATTTTAAACTTGCATGCGTCACTCTGATGTTTCCACATCACTGAATTCCACCACAACATCAGGAAATGTCTGATTTCTGGGTTAGACGACGTGACGTGTCGGCTGTTCACGGCGTGTGAAAAAAAGACGAGAGCTTCTCCTTTACCTTTCCACTCCTCCACTGTGTGCTCCCGCTCGTCCAGCTGCTTGTCTGTGATGGCGGGCGGCGGCTTTAAAACAAAGCAGAGACACAGACACACAGTCGGATGCTTTAGTCTGCCTGTTGAATGTTTCTCCTCAACAACAAGCAACGGGAAGCAGAAACATTCATTGTGTATTTCAGAGTGAATGAACAATATCAAGGCAGATAGTCTGGATGTCTGCAGTGTGCGCTTCATGTGGTTACGTCTAATCCTAATCCACACTTTGAATTTTCATGGTTTGTGGATGTTTCTATTTTATAATATTGGATTGGGTGGATGAAATGTCCAAAACTTTGGATATTGTGTTCTGACCCTAACTTTGCCTTAAAGTGCTCAACATCTTCATCACCGATTGTTTTCTTAGGGTGTTTTCACACCGGACAGTATCTTAGTAGACTCTGTTCGACTGGAGACCAAAGTTGCAACATTTGTGACATTTTTGATTCAAACCCTTTACCTCCTCACCTGTGGTGGCGCTACAACAAAAAACACAGAGTAGAAACGACATGAAACTCTGAAGAAGACACTGAGTGCAACTTCCTTCTTCACAAAATGGAAACAAAAATGGAGAGCCGTCAGGATTTTTCTTTCGTCTTTGGTAAAAAAAAAACAGTGATTTCTCTTGTTAGCGCTACACTTGCGCATTTGTTTAGTTGTATTTACCCATAATGCCCTGCACAATACTCAGCTTCCTGCTTTTGGAGCGGTATCTAGTCTACATGGTGTTCACATATGAATTCAAACCGTACCAGAGTTCACTTCAACTGAGCCCAGTAAAAGGTTTTTAGGCAAAACAGAGAACGCTTCAAAAGCAAGAAGCTGACTACAGCACAGGGCATTCTGGGTAAATATAACCAAAACAAACACAAGAGTCTAGAGCTAGCAAGAGAAATAGATTGTGGTCTTTTATCAAAGACAAAAGAGAAATCCTGCAACCTCTGAAATCTGACAGCACTCTTTGTTTCCATTTTGTGAAGAAGGTAGTTGTGTTTTGTGTCTTCTTCAGAGGTTTTTATATTGTTTCCTTCAGTGGTTCTTGGTTCAGCGCCCCCACAGGTGAGGAGGTGAACACATTTTTCCAACATATTTGGTTCAAAAATGTGGTTGTAGAGAAATCCTACAACTGCTAAAATCTGACACTCCATTTTTGAATACATTTCGTGACGGAGGAGATTGCGTTGATATGAGCTGCACCGAGTGAAAACGCAATAAATGTTGCAATTTTGGTTCTCATGATCAACTTTATGCTTCTAAAAAAATAGAAAAGCTCAAGGGGGTGTGAATAGATTTCCAGAGAACTGTAAATATTTAGGGTAAAACAAAAAACCTACAATATTGTGTATTCAAAACAAGTAGGTCTCAGTTTTCATTTTATGCTTTGTACACATTGTTGATCTTTTTTTGCCTTAATGGATTCACACGTTCATCCAACCCAGTTACCACTCATCCACAAGTTAAAGTTTGTTTGCACAGACCAGAAACGACCCGTCTTCTCCATCCAGAGACGGCCTGAGAGCTGATGTGATAATGAGGCGCCACATCGCAGTGTGTGTAGAAATGCACTTGTCAAATCTAAATGTTCAGTGTTCGTGACACAGGAGACGAATGAAAGCAGCCATTTGCTCCATATGCCAATCTGCCTGATTACAGTCATAAATCATGATGTGTCGGATGAGTCATTGTGTTTCTAAAGAAACTTCTTGTGTTCGTCACTGAATTCAAAGGCTGAACTTTGCAGCACAAACGTCTATTTCTAGTCAAGACTGTAGAACTTGAGTCTACAGGGTTTCTGCAGGCTTCACCAGCTCAAATTCAAGACCATTATGAATTCAATTTAAGTGCATCAAGACTTGTAACATAGTGGTTATGTTACAGGCTGGAATGCACTGTTCCTTTAAATATCTTTCTTTACTTGTTATCATAGCTGCATGTGTGGCTTTCTATTCTGCATTAGCCACCAAGGGAGCAAAACTGACATTTCTGGGGTTTGTTTGTGGCTCTTGGCAGTAGTTTTATGCTCGTCACACTGCATATGGCTCTCTATAGTCTTAATAAATGTAGCATCATATGGGTTGGCAACAACAGTGATACAATGGTGAAGAAAACGAACACCGTCCAGCTAAATGCAGATAAATTTGCAGTTGCTTGCTAATTACCGTTAGCCTCAATTGCCTCAAGTAACATGGATGCAATAAAGTTGTCTGCGTTCAACTCAATAATAAAAACTGCATAGATTTACATAGATATTAACAGTGCTGCCATCACAAAGTTTAAGATTTGTGATTAACGAATTTAAGGCCAACTTACCTTTTTATTAATCAATTTCAGACATTTTAAGACTTTTTAAGTGTGACTGGACACTCTTGATGTAGGAAACTATAAAAAGAGCTTCTCCAACAATACTTTCATAGTACGTATCGAGAGTTATAACTAATTATCCCAAAGATTTAAATATGATGACTACTATGATTTGCTATTGATGTATTTTCTAAATAAGCACAAATAAGGTAGGTTCTGTGGCTTTGAGCGATAAGTCCATCGTGACTCGTTGTTTCTAAAGCGTCTTTGGTTTGACCTGAAGTACTTACTGCCTCCACTTCAGTCGGATCGTACCACACGTTAATGTAAGGGTGCTGGAGAGCCTCGTCCACAGAGATCCGCTTGGAAGCGTCTATTACCAGCATTTTGGATAGAAGGTCCCTGGCTTGGCTCGCTGAGAGGAACGAGAAAAAGAAAAAAAAA
This sequence comes from Poecilia latipinna, assembly GCF_001443285.1. Taxonomy (NCBI): domain Eukaryota; kingdom Metazoa; phylum Chordata; class Actinopteri; order Cyprinodontiformes; family Poeciliidae; genus Poecilia; species Poecilia latipinna. The sequence goes on along the minus strand of NW_015114021.1, from coordinate 110,859 downwards.
AAGAAAAAATCAGGTTAGATATCTAATCTGTTCCAGCTGAGTGGGTTTGTTGTTTGTAAGTGTGATTCATTTCCAGCTGGAACCGGATGTCGGAGGTGGTGGGAGACGAAGCAGGGAATGACAGCTGAGAAATAAGAAACAGCTACAGAAAAATGAGCAAAAAAGGGAAAAGGCTTATTTCAGAAAAAGATGAAGGAGTACAAGAGTTTTTAAGTAGCTGGAATTAAAAAGTTGCAGTGTAGTTAAAGTTCCTCCAGGTTAGATTCCAATCTCTTCTCGATCAAGTAGCTTACAGATGAAGCAGCCATTTTTAACCTAGTTACCCTTACCTGACAGGTTAGAAATGTCTTACAAAAAGAAAAACACCCGAAAATATTTTTATAAGTTCATGTAAACCTTCACACCAGCTTTTTAACAGACTGGGAACCAAAAGAAGACCAGTTGGCGCTCACCTTTCAGCTTGTTGTGTTCAGAGTCAGCAGGGAACAGGACATCGGGGAAGAGCTTCTCAAAGCTGTAGCCGGCGTAACGCGGCCGGTTCTCCACGTAGGTCCTCACCGACTGGTTGAGCTTCATGAGGAACTCCTGAGACGGCGTCCCCAGCTGCTCGATCACCTTGTTCCACTGGTCAATATCTTGCGTGAACGATATTAAGAAAACTACAAAGATGGATCTGCAAACGCTCCAATCATGGTCGTAGATGAAGAGGAAAACACATTTTTCTGAAGATGGATGTTTTCCAGTCAGCCTCACTGAGAGGATCTACTTACCAAATGAATTCTAATGACCGCTACCGATTGTTTTACATGTCAGCTGAAGTTTCAGTTGCTCACCTTTAACTAACCCAGAGGCTGAAATATAAGAATTTGGTTTTTGTTTGTAAGAAGCAAAAAAAAAAAAACACCACATAAATACAGATGTAACACACAACACAACTAAATGCTTGTTGACATCTTTGTTCCACCTTTACAATAAACACAAAGGACAGGATTATATGCATAAAGGTGACTAAAGATAAGACAATTAGGAACATGTCTGTGGCTTAATATCTCATTACAACAGTTGACATTTCTGTGGTCAAAAAATAATACATTAAAGCTCTGATAATGATTTTTCCAAATCAAATAATTTTTTCTATACTTTGTTTTATGAAATGCATATGAACATAACTTGAACAATTATAAGTGTATAAAAAATGAAACAACTGGTAAATGTCATTTCTGAACTTTTTCAACCTACAAAGTAAAAGACCTAAATTAATGTGATTGCATAAATGTGTGCATCCTTAAAGCTGCAGTATGCAACTCTAATTAAAAAAATTTGTTTTACATATTTGTTGAAACTGTCATTATGTCGTGACAGTATAATTGGATAATCTCATTATTATTATCTCATAGTAGTTGGCGCGGGATTGGTTGTTTCCAATGCTAACAAGAAACAGCCAATCAGAGCCAGGAGGCGGGTCTTACTGCTGTGAATCATCCTCCATGTGGCGCTGCTCCTCTCACCCTCCCCCCTGGTTAATTCCAGTTACAGTCACTGTTATAGGAGGGTGTCCATACTTACGCAGTCATTTATTTATTCTCTTTTTTTGCAGAACATTTTGGTTTGTTTTCCACTGAATTTTACAGGTTTTACATCACAATAAAGGTTGAAAAAGTTCTGAAATCATTAATTGTGGCCTAAATTTCTTTTTTCAATATGACAAAAACCTGGTATGAGGGGTGGGTAAACTTTTAAAATCGACTGTGACTTTGAGCTAGATAACACTTTTAAGTTAGGTTACATCCTTTTATAAAAGTTGTGTAACTCGAAGAATAATAAGAGGAACATGCAAGTAATTTTCATGGCAAGAATGTCAGCAGAAAATCAGCCGATGCTGAAAAGTTTCTTTAGACCTGGACATCTTTCTTTGAGTTCATAAAATTAGTTTACTGAAATAAATAAAATTGACTATTTTTGAATTTTCACGTTGGAAAACTATGCTGAACCACCTGGAAATGTTGGTATTCTGAACAGGAGGAAACATCTCTCCAACCTCAACACAGCATTGGAAGTTGCTGAACTTTATCGCCCATTTAATATGGAGAAAACCTGAAGTTCTCGTTTTGTGTGCAAAGATGTCAGACAAACAGAGACTGAGTATTCAGATTACAGTGAGGTGGGGCTGGGGGGCAGGGGAGCAGTTGGATGGAGGTTTAACTTAAGGATACGATCAGTGCCTGGAAACAACACACTACCTCGGACCATTTCAGCCATGATGCATCCAACAGACCAGACATCAACTGAAAAATGAAATGACAACCACCAAATTAGCATGCAAACCAAAAAAGAAAGCAAACAGGACAACAATAAAAACAAAATGGGGGGAAAAATCAGAAGTAAAACTCATGATGGACATGAGGTGGCATGACAACGGAATGATTTCATGCGGTTCAGTGCATTCTGGTCGAGGTCAGGGTCCCACAAAGCTTCATCTACTGAAACAGATTAATAGTGCGTTTTAAAGGGGTTTTGTTAGAGGGTCACCAATTGTAGTTCTCTGACCGATCACTGATTTTAAAAAAAAAGAAAAAGATTTGCCAATGCCGAAGATTTTTCTTGTCTGAAAAGTTGCTAAATATATCAACAAAGTTGGCAACAGTGTGGGTGACTATAGCGACGCTCGCACAGCAAATCTTGATGCTCAATTAGGATTTATTTTTAATAGCTGAAATCTGCTTCTTTGGTTGTTCAGACTACTAATTAAATGCGACAGCAGTCACATTTTTGTGAATGGTTTAGAAACCTAAAGAGACCCCAAATAGATGTCATACAGCAGCGCACCGATTCTGGAAATAATAACGGACACATCCGACTATGAGTCAGTTTCAAAGTTTATTCAGCAAAATCAGTCAACAGCATCATCACAAGCTCAAAAGCATAAAGGAAGATATTAAAATTAAGGATAACTAATAGCAATGACCATTTGTGGAGCATCAACTACAACTTCTTCTCTAGATGCGTAGTCGGGGCTAAGCGGTGGGACTTCTGCAAACGTATTTTATAGTTTATAACTATCATTTTCAGCCACTGTTTACGTCTTCTGGTGCAAAATTATGACTCACGTTGTTTCACGTCAATAATGTAAAAGTCGGATAAAATGCAACATGACTGTTCAGACTGCAGACGCTTTGAAAACAATCAGATACGTCACTGAATTAATACCACATATGGAAGTGGCTCAAATCTGACTTTTTTGGGGGGGTAAAAAGACTGTTGTGAAAAAGTCGGGTATGTGGGCAAAAAATACAGATTTGGGCCAAGTTTGCCAGCTGTGTGAACCTAGCTTATTGCTAACCGTGTACATGTAGAAGTGAATGATAGTCAGTCTTTTCTCACAGCAGAGTGAAAGGGGACCGATTGTCCAATGGTCCGATTTTCAGACATTGCGATGGTGGATAAGATCGGTTTCTCATGCTAGCATCGGCTGATCTTAATCTACGTTAAAAATCGGAATTGCGCATCAAAACCTGCTGTGTGAACGTAGCCGTAGTCACAGCTAACTTAGCAAATTCGTCCTTATATTTAGCACAAGAAAATCTCACATTAAAGAGAAAAAAAAAAGTCTGCCAGTCAGTAAACTGCAATCAGTGCATCCCTAGCCGAAGCCCTTTATTATCATTGCTGATTTATCAATGCACCGAAATTTGTTACTGAATTTGACTCCTTTTTAATAAGTCGAATTTAAGAGATTGTTTTGATGTTGAACAATCCCTTAAATGTGAGACTCTGACTCTCGTTTCTGTGCATCAATGCAGCTTCTATATCCTCACTGCACCCCACTGCAGATACTTACAATTTAATTTCATGCAAACATAACCAAAAAAAGAGACATTTCTTTACTGATGGAGCTATAGAAAACAGCAGCAGCAGGAGGATAAATAAGGCTAATTTATGGTATTTTGACTTCTCCTCTGTTGAAAAGCAAACTATTAAAATTCCGTTGGGGTCTTTCATGTGACAGTCACAGCGCCGCTAGCGACAATGTTGCTGCTCGAGCGGATAGAGTTGTCTGTGTATCCGCAGAGACAGCAGGTGGGTGGTAGCAAGTCACATTGCCACAGGGACGGGGTAAAAAAAAATATATATATTTATATTTTTTTTTTTTTTAATTCAAAGAAATTGAATTTTAATAGTTGCATTTGACAGGAGAAAAAGTTAACATGAAAGACTTTGTGCAAACGTTCTGTCAAGCAGCTCAAGGATACAATCCCTTCCAGGAAAAAGGATTTTGTGGCGAACCATTTCTGCCATAATGCAGCCCACAGCCCAAATATCCACTACATGAGTGCAGCGTTGAAGGAGGGAGAAGAGAAGGGGAGCCACAGATGCAACAGGTCAGCAGGAAGAATTAGGGCCAGCGTTTTACTGTTCAACACCTCAAAAATACTGCAAGATAATCAAGCCTTAATCACCAAAAACTCACCTAGTGGTTATTATTACGCTCTGCTCACTGGCTACCATATCTGTGGACTATCAACACCAGACCTTGCTTTCAGGAAGACGCCATTTTGATTAGGAGGAAAAAATGGAAACCTGTCATTCCTGCCAGGCTGTTACACTTGCCTCACAGATAAACACTGTAAACTAATTCTGGCCCTGATTTTAGTGGAGTAGATTCTGGCAACAAAAAAAAAGTGTTCACGTCACTTCAACTTTTTGTATTTTGCCACAAAGGAGAAGAAAAATGAAACGTGGTTTTCAACACTTTTTAGAAGTAAAATTTGGACTTTTCCCAAACAGTAATGAGTAAATAGTTTGTAGAAGTGGCTCGGATGAAGTGGCTGTTTTACATGTTTCTGATGTTTATGACCACACCGCTGTGCAAGAAAAGCTCCAGCTCAATCAGTGTGGACAGAGTATCAGTGTGTGTGCTAAAGTGTGGACTTTGACTGGGCCATTTCAGAATAAGTAATACCAAAACCATCAGTCTCAAAACAACTTAAAAAATAGCTGGATTTCATTTTAAGACATCGGAGTGAAGAGAACCGACTACAGACGCAGGTCACACTTTTTCCGATTTCTATTAAAAGATTTTGAAAACCATAAATCCTTTTCTTTCACTTTGTGTTGGTCTAACAAACAAACAAACTAGAAGGTTGTGTTTGTGATCTTTATCCAGGTCTGAAGGAGAAACTGCTGAGTCATGCACAGGAGCCTGTTTTTCATAATGGCAGCTTTTAGCCAGGCCTTATTAAGCTCAAAACCAGAAACTTTTTAATAAAACATCAAACACATGCTGAAGCACTGCTGCCACCACCAGAGTCTTCACACAGGAAGTTCACCCCACAAAGCAAGGATGCCCCACATGCCAACTTCCCCTCTGAGTGTAACCTTTACCGAATCAGTGTGTGTGTGTGTGTGTGTGTGTGTGTGTGTGTGTGTGTTTGGGAAGTGCCGCTGAAACACCTCAGCAGGAGGGAGGGTGGGGATTAGGGACATGCAGCGGCCCAGTCCCTGACCAGCCGTTCCCCGCCTTCTCCATCACTCACCGTTGGCCTGGTAACCCATGCCCAGGATGACCTCGGGGGCGCGGTAGTAGCGGGTCACTACGTAGGGCGTCATGAGGAGGCCGGTGGCAGCGGTCCTGGCCAGGCCAAAGTCCAGGATCTTCAGTGTGCAGTCAGACTTTACTACAATGTTGCTGGGCTTCAGGTCCTGCACCGAAAACACAAAAACATAACAGACCATTAAAAACTGATCGAGCTGATGGATTTTGATTCATTACAGGAAGTCAAATATTCTGTATCGGTTTGAGTCACTTGAGAGTTCCTACATATTTATTACAGAAATGAGGACATTTTCAGGCTGAAAATGACAGAAAATTAACATTTTTAAATCATTAATCAAAAAGGGGATAGGGATAGATGGATAACAAATGGATAGCGACACATATCGGAAAAATAGCACACAATAGCGACGCATGGTAACAGAGACAGATAGCAATGGATAGTGAAGAATAGCAACAGATAACGATGAATACAGATGCACAGTAATGGATCGTGATAAATAATGATGGATAGTGACGTATAGTATCGGCTCCTGACAGACAGCGACAGCTGCCCAACACATGGTGTGTCAGCAGGACCCACCCTGTGTATGATGCCTGCAGCATGGAGGTGTTTAATCCCACACAGCATCTGGTAGAGCAGGTAGGACAGCCTCTCGTGGTCCAGCTCCATCTGAATCACTTGACACAGGTTGGCGTCCATCAGCTCCATCACTAGATACCTGCAGAGAAACAACTCCTGTTACCATGGATCCTCACAAAGGAGGCACTGCAGCATAACCTTCACATGTTGGCCTAAACCAGGCTGCACTACATGAACTAGTCCTGCTTTGATGCCACTCTGCAGACCATGTGGTTATTAGACAGAAGCTGGAAATATGATCGTCTAAAAATGGAGAACAAATGCCAGTCCCATACACGTCTTCACAAATTTCAACAACATGCAGTCACGGCTCCTGTGATGCACATGTGTGTTCATGTAAACAGACAACAAACCAAATGGAGTCTCCTCTCATCCTCTATCGCTGACTGAGTCTGGAAGCCCTCCGGCCGTGATTTGTCCACTTTCCTTTTTAGCTCCAATCAGGCAGACGGAGCCGCATAGAAACACACAGCCGAACCCTCTATTACACACACACACACACACACACACACACACACACACTTTCTTTGTGTTCCATTAATCATGGGAGCGCTCATCATACTTCATAAAACAATAATCATTTGTTATTTATGTAATCTAATGTGACCTACTGAAATGTAGTACTGAGATATACTCCAGTTTTTGGAAATTTAAAAACTTACTACAGGCATATTTTGTTGAGGCGAACCCAGTTTAAACACTTTAAACTTCAAAGCAGGAACATTTTATAACTTTTTTTTTTTACAACCATTCTAATCCCAATTCCCTCAATTACTATGATGATTACATTCTAATATATCTTAGATAAAAACTCGAGACTGAAAGGAAAAATGACCACAAGCAGTTTCCATAAAACAAGGACTTCCACTTTGAGCTAAAGAGAAGAACTGCTGTCCTGAAATCCATTTCATCCGAGTTGTGTCAGTGTATCCACAACTCCCAGAGAATCAATAAAAATTGACATCATTTTCAGGTTTGCCTGAGCTCTAAACTGGGCTCTAGTTCAGTTGGTTATCTTTATCAGAACTTTGTTAATGCTACGTGTTGCCTTGGAATCTGGAGGGAGATTATTAGCATCATACAATGTAGGGCTGAAACGATTGTGTTATTTATATTCATTGTGATTAACAGGTTACTGAAATAGCCATCCAATTAATAATAGTAATCGATTAATGATATACAAACTAGAAAATAAGGACATTTGTTCAATAAACTGACTCAGAGCTGTAATTTAGCCAAAACTGTACAAAAATACATAAACATTTTGCATTTAAGATGAAAAAAAAAAAACCCACCTTTGTTTATATGTTTTATCCGATTAATCGATTAATCTTCTGAACAACTGAGCAAATAACTGATAGCTAAAATAATGGTTAGTTGCAGCCCTGAGTCCAACCAATAACTCAAACTTCACAACCAGAGAGACATCCACACTCACACATCTTGGAACTCCTCCAGTGTCTTCTGAGGCGTGAAGACGTTTAACAGGCCGATGATCTGGGGAAATAGAAAAAAAAACTTCAAAATGCAGGACTTGTAATGATCTCTGCAGACCCCACACATTCTGGACACAAGCCATTTAGATTTTAACCTTCAGAGTGCCATTTGTTAAAAACAGCCGTCAGAGACGGCAGTGAACACTGAGACCAAACAGGCTTAAATGCATTACCAACATTTATATCAGACACATGGCTCTTCATAAACATACATGTTCTGTTCCTTTTTTTTCATGTAAAGCTGGAAACCAAAGTCAGATTCCTTTTTCTGAACATTCTTCTGTCAACAGCAGAAGGGGAAACCAGTGGATTGATGTATGATGGTAATACTGATGAGCCGGCAGCTTCCTCGTTTACTCTCCGTCTCTGAATATGGCTGCATATCAGTAGATGATGTTTTTGTAATGAAGACAGATACAGCCCAATTAGAGGGATGCACAGTGACGGCTAACATTTTCCAGAGATTCCCTCAGGGTCAGCTTCACTCTGACTGAACATCTCGGCCTCTCTCTACTGAATCTTACTCGTTTGTCACTCTGGACGCTGTGCTGCCTCAAATATACGTTTGTTTGTTTAAAGTCAGCTTTAATTGTGTGATCACTAAAACCAGGAAGATTAGAACGGTAGAAGCGGAGCTCTTACGTTCTTGTGGTTGACACATTTCATGAGCACCAGCTCCCTGTAGGCCCGCTTGGCGTGGGTTTGGTTCTGGAAGGGCCGGCTCAGCTTCTTGATGGCAACGTTCCTCTCCAAGTTGTGGTCATACGCTGAACTGATGAGACAGAAATAAAAGAGAAAAAAATGCAGTTAGTAATGATGCATCTGGGAAAAATTAAATTTACCGTTTGTCACAGTTATTTCTTATATACGTTTTGATTTATTTTGCAAAAGAATAAAGAAAACCCCAGGAACAAAGGGACATTTTCCCCTTTGTTAAGATATTTAATCTGTTTAGCTTTAATTTGAAAAGTGACTGAATATGATCTCCCAAAATGAAGGAACTCAGCTGGCCTATTTTTTGGTGCACTCTTATCAAAAACATGTCTTCCCTCACATCTTTAGCTGGATGCGGAGAACTCCTCTCCTATGTATATAGAAAATTGCATCACGATAGGAAAAAAACTGTTGCTAGTTATGATTTTTTTTCCCCCATTACCATCTGCAAAACTTCACCAAAATGTTCAGCTGAAAGTTTTGTTTAAAAAGCAGAGCATAGCATAAATAGAAATGAACTGACCCACATCTATAATGTCTAATAGTTCTTTCATCTCTTCTCAGAACGAACATTAAGTAAGAAGGAACGAGGTGAAGCCGGCATGGAGTCACATTAGCACTTCTTTGTAGCTTGTGTGCTGCTAATGTATCAATAACAAAGAACAGTAAATATTTAATTCACTGGAGCAAGAGGTAGAACTTAAGAGCTAATATTTGTTAGGAACACTGAAATATCGTCAAACATCAGTTTTTTGTCCCTGTCAGAAACCCAGACTCACCAGACAATTCCCTGCGCTCCGGATCCAATAGGTCTGAGGTTCTGGTAGCGCTTCAGGACCGTAAAAGTTGAATCGCCCACGTCTATGCTGTAATACTCCTTTTCACGCTTGTTCCGGTTCATGATGAAACCTTGGTAGAACTCTGAGGCTGGGCATCCAAGAAGGGCAGGCCTCTCAAGATCTGCAGTGGAGACGGAGCATACGCTTAGGTTCATTGAAAAAAAAAAAAAAAAAAAAGAGATAAAACAAGGGATTTTGTTAGAGGTGAAAAAAAAATTCTGCTCTTAAACATATATATTTTTAAAAACAAATAATTTACTTATAACCATTTTCTTTATGTTAAAAGGTTAAAATTATATTTTTAAAAAATGTGTCGGTGTTTATTTTGTTGTAAAATCCGCCGCACCTTAAACTCCAGTCCGTGAAAATATTATTATTCATTCATATTTTATTTGACCATGAAACTAAAGAATTGCGCTGAACATAGATGATTCTCTATTATGACAGAAAATATTAATAAAAAAAGAAACTTAATTTGCATCCGTTTACTGACTGGCTTTAGTGGATGCAGAGTTTGTTTCCCATCTTTTGCAAAGTCACCATCGTGTGGCTGTCAGTGAACGCACCATGAAACGTAGAAACGCATCACAGAGATCGTATAGATCCATTTGTTGGGGATTTCTTGGTGATAATTGAGCTTTTTTTTGTTATTGTTGTTAACGTTGCCTGTGAAATTCCACTCAGTGTTTTCTAGAGTATTCAGGCTTTGTTGGCTGTGAACAGAAGGAAAAATGGAAAACCACAAACTGTACACAGAACCAGTTCAACCGCCCGGGTCCCGGCACCGGTTCAGCAGTATGACAGGTATGTCAGTGTGTCAGTACCTCACAAAGCAAAAGCATCTTTAACACGGGGTTTCTGTAAGACGGACTTAACTCAATTCAAGATTCTTAGAGATTTTTAGGATTTAAACAAAATCAAGTTTTCACATAACTTGTATCAAAGTTACATAGAAACGCAACATAAAATCAAAGTTACGTTTTTACATGGAAAAAACGTAAGTAGCCCGTTTCATGCATCAGCAGCATGTTTGGCCTGTATATAATAATAAACTACATCAGGATTATTGATCACAGTGGATGTGACGAGGATGGACAAACATTTTGATCGATTTTCTTTTTTTACTGGTTTATAACTTATAAAAACTCAAGGTATCAATAATTGTCTCTCATACCTTCCTCCAGATTTTTTTATTCCACCTGTTATTTTTAATGACTCCCTTCGCAATTATTTTATTGATCAAGTATTAATTGCTAATAACTTTCCACATATACACAACTAAAGTCAGGTCTTGCTCCTGCTACAATAGCTGCATCTCCATTGACCATATAATTTCGCAAATGTGAAGTTCTACAATAAATTTGTTTAAAGAAAGTGCCCCAATTTTGGAAAAAAACAACAAAATAATAATTTTTCAGAAAAATGCGTGTTATCAGCTTTAGCTTTTAGAGAGAAATCAATAGATGTTGATAGTTTAACATCTCAGTACCGGTCCGATAAGTAAAACTGGACATTAACAACTGACATCTTGTTCCCTTTTAGTCATTTTTTATGGTGTCTAAAGGCTAGGGGAATATTCTACAAAGGTGAATAGTGGTTATTGGGTGTAACAGCACTATCAATATCAGACTTCGGTACTGGCCCAAATTTCAACCCTTACAGGTCAAATTGGACCAAATCAGCAGGACAGAACATCACATCAGAACTCAGACACAACGGAAAACAATCAGTGCAGCTGCAATTATATTGAAATGGATTTCTTCTGATGTAGATGAAACCAACTCCTTAAAGAGAATTGTTGTCATAAATGATCAACCTTAAATGTGCAAATGCAGGCCTCATTCTACAAGGCTCAATTAAAGTCTACAATCACCAGCAAAAGCTCTGATTCAGATGGCAGAAAATCAACCTGGTCATGCACACAATCCAACACGGCATCAATTCCAGAGATTACTGCGCCTCTGAAATGCATCAGATGAACTGTACATGTAGTCTGCATGAAATCTAAACGCTGGGGTTATGGAGCAGTGACCCAGGCAGAGGGAGACAGGAAGCAGGAAGCAGGGTTTCATGCTGGGTATGAGGATGACAAACCATTAGTGGGATTTGGAGCACTGAACTGAGAAGATACAGGCTTTGCAGAGACTTGTCTAAATACTGCCATCTTACCCTGCCAATTCCCTTTTCCCATCAGTAAACCTACAAGTCTTTTCCTCTTCTCCCACCCCTCTATTCATAGGTAACCCCGGTTCTTTAGTTGGTCCGGTTTATCTGAGCCAGTCCTGGGAGCAGATAAGGCAGGAGCAAGCAACACAAAAGCAGCAGCCTGATTAAAAGTCAGTCAATTGACAAGATGGTCAAAGATTGATTGCATTGCAACATTTGCTCTGAAAACTGCAGGTACAGAAAATAACCGATTCTATAGAGAATCACAATTCCTAATCCTGGGGATTCAGAGTCAGAGTTTGCTCCAGTACTATAAGCCTGGTGAGCCACCAGGCTTCACTTGCTCCCCACCAGGCTAAGCGTTGTTTGTTTTAAATGGGGTTTTTTATAGATCAGTAGCAGTGACAGTAAAGATGGATTAAGCCATGTTTATAGTTGATGCACTGAACGTTCCTGCACCAGCCCATTAGAGTCACATTCTATTATTTCCAAATTATGATCCCTGCTGTGTACCTCCAGATTTTTGAAAAAAAAAAAAACAAAACAAAAAAAACATGGTGGACCACTGGTGGACTACCCTGGTGCCTCTACCAGCAGGCTGAAAATGCTGAAAAATTGAATGTCTAAATTGTCTTTGCCGCTCCTAATTGCTAGTATAACACATATCACATTACCCGCCCACTCATCCGCCCTAGAAGTCTGTCCACCATATGTATTTTGATGAAGTCTTTGATATTTTTTTTATTTAAGAAAAAACCCATGCAGCTAAACTAACATAATACTGATAATTTAAATTACAGAATTTTATTCACAAACCTATTTTTTGTTTAATTGTAGGCTGATGAAATTTGATACAGCATAGAACCTTATTGAATTGTTTTAAATAAATCTTTTTTCTTCTCAGTCACCTAATTTAGACAGAATCTGTAGAACGTTCAAATAGAAAACCGTTTCTCAATCAAATCAAGACTCTAAAAATCGGAATGGATCGCTAGACACTGAAAGGTCCATCCAGGTGTCTTGGACCGCTGAATGGTTGCCATGGGAGATTAAAGGATTTCTCAAGCATGCATGAAAGAATCTAGGCAACACTCTAGGTATTTGATGAAGGAATAGCATTATAACATGATGTACAGCTCAAAAAAGTAAATTTAACATAACACTGCCCCTTTAAAATTCGCATGACAATCCCCACCTTCCAACATGGCAGCTATAGTGATGCTTTTCTTAAGTAGGAACAGAAAGGATTGGCAGATTTGACTGAAAGTGGATTACTACAGTCACCCTCAGCAAAAGATTTAAGGCTGGCGTGTTAATTCAACTGAGAATTGATGCTTAAAAATTCTGTACACAGACAATTTGTACGTAATCTCACAGACCTGAAGTAATTTTGCAAAGATGAATGGACAAACATGTCAGTCTCCAGATGTTTAACCCTCAACTGACTAGCAAATGTCTGTTGAGGATCACCGAGCGATCAGTCTTCGACATAACTCTTAATGCAACAAAAACTCTTTGCATCTTTTTTTCCTAAAACAATTTGAAACATCAATCCTCCAATTAGTAACTATCCCATGCTGTGTGTTGATCACTGGTGGAAAATCCTAGTGAAACCCAGTGAATTTGCATGGTGTGACACATGAAGAGCAAGAGTTCTGAACAGCTTCTGCCTGCTCCTTTCCTCCGAGAGATGCGTGATGCTTTCTGCTTGGCTTCATCTGCGTCGTATTCCCCCTTCCCTCCTGCCATATTCACCTCATCTCAGATCAGAAGTGCATCTAAGCAAAACCGTCCTGGGGCACAGAGAGACGGAGAATGTGTTCACATCACTAAAGAGCTGAAACACAGTCATCTTCCCCTACAGAATGAGGCTAACAGGGGGCTGTTTAGTTTAAAACAAAAAAAGAAAAGACATACACAAGAGTAAACACAGATAAGAAAGCAACAGCTGTAAAAACAGTCCTTGTCCATTCTTATCAGGGACACTTTCCACACATTTTCTCGGTATCAGAGCTACAGCAGGCCTGATATCCTGTTGCTTTTGCTCTGTTAAGGGAAAAAAATACAACTAATTTATTTGTAAGTGCTGAGTTGAGAGTGAGGACACTTAACAGGGGATTTTTTTGGATCTGGTATGTTTTAGCAGTGTGTGTAGAGCATATGTACTGGGATCAGGAGTGTGGAAATCACAGTGTTTCAATGTGTCAGGATGGGGTCCTGACACAGATGTAATTGGAAATAAAGTTAGCTCTTTAGCATCAGGTTCTGTAAAATACCATTAGTGTAGCGCTTTAGGTTTAGTGCAACCAACTTTTAGCTACTATTGAAATTAGAAAAAGACATTCTGACTCCATACAACTTGACCTCGGTGAAAAAATAACTTGTCCTTTTCCCAAATAACTGCCGGTTACCACCCTGCCTTATGAGATCGACAGATACATCGGCCGGCCGATATTCGTGGACTTATTGATTATATATTGTGACATGAGGTAATATTTCTCTATTATTTCTAACAGTACTAATGTAACATCAGTATTCCATTTTCATTGCTTCCCCAATCATATACTTTTGATCAGTTTTCAATAACTTTTCTCTTTTTCATATTCAGTATTCATTTAATGCAATATTGTTATTTACTGCAACATTTCATTTAATTATTTTCTCTATATTAATGTTTTTATTTACTGCTACTCTTAAATCATGCATTGACTTATTTTCAATATTTCCTTTTTACATTTTGTCCATTCTTGTTTTAAATTGGTATTTGATATAATCGTGTCATTTTTATTGTGTAAATCAAACATGGGGTGAACAGAAGGAAAAAAGGCAGCAAACATCTGTGATCAGTTAGACTGATGTCAAAATAATTGGCATCTTCCTTAAAAAATCTGTATCAGTGTAGCTCTAGTTTGCTAGCATTGCTCTAGCAATGTCATGTACCACCAAATATGGCAGCCAGCAAACTTTAGCGATTGATTACATATGCTGAAAATGCAAAGTCGACTGTGACTTGGTGCAATGTACAGACATGCTACAAAAATCATTTTTCATCTTGTCGGTTGCAGAAATAATAATCAGAAGTCAATTCTAACCAGTGTATCTCTTCCCAATCTGAGAAAATCAATTAAAACACACTTTGAATCTCAACGTTTAGCCATGGCTACTATGTGTGGCCATTTAAGGGACTGCTAATTATTCTGGTACGTTCGCCATCTTTAACCTTTGAGATGTTTCTGCCACAGCATGTTAGTTTCCTCACATAATATAACTCAACACCCCTTCATGTCACATTTAGCCTTTTTTTTTCTTTTTTTTTAACAAGCAGCAAAAACTGTCAGCTTAATTTGTCGCAGAAACTGAATCACTTCTGACATGAAAATGCCAAAGCAAATATAGCTGACATTAAGAGTGTATATATTTACTCCCCGCAGAAAGTATGTTTATGTGAATAGGTTGTTTCAGCCATCATCAAGTTCTCCCTGAACATCCAGATCCAGTTTGTGTTGACTACAACTCTGGCTAGTCATCAGGTGTGCTCTTCCTGACAATATATGTACCTGAGAGGTTTGATATATCCAAACACAACCCAGCGTGAGGGGTCAGAGGTCTACACCAAAAACATACATATGGCGTCTGAATATTACTGCCCAGTCACAGAAATACCTTGAGATAACCCGTTACCGTGGGGATATGAAGCCTCGGAGCTAAACTGAACAGCTAGCAGAGACAGCTACAGCTACCGCTGTCCATCGCTCCGTAGCTGGGAAACACTTGCATGGACTGCCGGTGAGCTGGCTGAAACAAGGCTACGCTAATGACTTGTTGACAAATGTGTCTGTTTGGAGACTTTTTGAATGGGCAAACCCACTGATCGTGATTGAGTGAGGACTGAAAGCAGCACCACATATTATGCTTATTAAATTAGTGCAGTTTTTAAACTAGGAATTTATTTGTCCAAACAACTGTTAAATATAGTGACCAAAGAGCCAAGTTAACAACAGTGAAGTAAGGCCTGTCATGATAAATTTTGCTGGACAATAAATTTTCCCAGCAGGTATTGCGGTGATGTTTAGAGACCATCTTCAAGTAATATAATAAAGGCATAATAATGCAACATATTCTCAAAGATCAATAAATTTAAATTCTAATGAGCATTTAACACTGGAACTAGAAGACATTTTAAATATCCAAAACAAATAAATAAAATAACAAAAAAACAAGTCAAATGAAATATGAGGTCTCTGTAAACAAAATCGTCCTTCATGAAAAAGAGCCAGAGTTTATTTAGCTTTAATTAGGGATCCTTAACTGTGGGAGACACTTTCATGGAAAACCAATGTTATCCACCGATTTTATCTACCCCCAAAAAAGTGTGAAAATCAGTCCACTGTTGCAAACTTAGAAACTTTGTCGCAATATTTGGCGATTTTTCAAACATAAAAAGCAAATCAGCATCGACTAAAATCGGAATCAGGAGGTCAGGTTTTTTAAAGATCAGTGATTGGCCAAAAACCTGCAATCAGTGCACAGCTAATCTAGATCCATTCAGGTTTGGTGCAGCAGCATGCAGATGAGATGACTGTTAAGAGCCGTGCTCAGAGATACTGTCAGTGTCAAAAGCAATAATTAAGTCACACCTTGACCCAACTGCTGAAAGTAAAAGATCAATAAACCCCATGCACACTAAAGATGAAAAACCATGACAACATAAGTCTGCTCCAACACCACAGATGAGCTCCACTCATGAGAATCATTCCTCTACATGAGCCTCGGTCCTTTTGCTGATCACTTCTTAGGATCTAATCAGGGCTGAAACAATGAATCAGATTAATTGTGATGAATCAATTAAACTGTCAACTAATTCAGTAATCAAATAATCATTAACTGGAGTACAGAGACTAAAAAACACATTTTTATGAAAGAACAACACACTCAGAGTGGTAATTAAGCCAAAACTGAACAAAAATGTATACATAAGAGAGAAAAAAATTCTAAATATGCGTTATCCAGAACTCCTCAGGTGCTATAGTTTTAGCTTCATTTGGTTCAAATTCTGTTAGAAAAATACAAATAAAACTCCTATTAAGAGCCTTTTGTTATTCAAATATTAATCTGTTAATCCAAAAATTAATCACCAGATCAGTCATACACTTCATAAGGCCTGAGCTTTTCTAACATGTTGAGGTTAGGAGTATTTTTAGCTGCAGATACATTCTTTGATACAAATGAGCAAAATGTTCACTAGAGGAATTTCATGTTATTGTAATTTATGCAATAAATGCTTACTTTCTTATTTTTAAAAAAGAAAGACATTTAAATACTTGTTTATTTGCATCTTTTAAATTTTTTTTAATATTGTATAAAAAGGCAGAAGTGATTAAATGAAAAATCTGCAGACTTTTCAATTTTCTTTGTCAGAATAATGGATGGAATAAACGATTATTAAAATAACTGTCAGCTACATCCCTAGACTTAATGTTAATCAATTTTACATAGTGAAAAAAGAAATTAAAGTAAAAGTATTTGTATGTAGTTAAGCCTTCTATTATCCCCAGCTGTTTGATTGAGGATGAACTTTGTTTTACCACCTTATGTCTTATTTGCACAGAAACACGAGACGTGAGCTTCGGACCTGTTTGCACAGCGATGGCCGAACAACAGGAGGACAGAGAAACACCCAACCATGAATCTACGTGACTGTTGGCCGAACTGAGACATGCAATTCGTGTCTCAGTTCGTGTCTCTACGGTATTTGGATCTTTGCAACCAGATCAGACAAAGGACAAACGGCACATTCAACCACCAACTCAGTACACATCTTTACGTACAGATGCTTGCATGCCGAGATTCTGGCCACCTTTCACTTTTTGGTGCAGGAGTCAGGTTTCTTGGTGCATTCCCCTGCAGCAGTGTGCAGTGCATGGAGCCAAAAACATCACTACACAAGCGTCTCAGATCAATAGTGGAACAAGATGCATTTACTGGAAACACAGACAACACGCAAGCTGAAACCTACCTCAGCTTGCTTCAGCTATGATCAAGCTTGATTAATAACGACACTGAAGATGGGTGTGTCCAACCGAATTCAGGCGCCGCGTCCTTTGAAGGACGTCGACGGAAAAGGCTAGAAGTGAGTGGTGGACGGTCAGGAACAAACAAACTACTGAAAACAGTTCAATAGTTGATGTGTTCTGTTGCGTTTTGAAGTAAGACGTCACACCCCTCAGCTCCTTGCTGGATGGTAAAAGGTTGCTTGCTGATGATGACTAGCACTGGTGTTAGCTGTCGAGTTATCAACAGAACGTGTTAAATTTTAAATGTATGCGTGATGTATAAAAGAAGAAGGGACGCGGTTCTTTGCTACCAATTGTCAACTCTATGACGACTACAAAACGAAGTCAGGAAAAAGTTCTAATTTAACAACATAGTGAGGGAGAGGAAAGAAGGTCAGTTTTGCTAGCTTGACTTTGACAACTTTAACTTGTAGATGTGCTGCAGAATTATGTGAGTTTCGATTCAGTTAAAAAAAACAAAAACAAAGGCAACCTACACACCAACTCTCTGGCAGATTATGAGTAGATTAGGAGTTTAAATTCAATAATCAAACACCACTGTGTTAGATGAGCTAACAGCAGCAGTAGCTAATCTACCGCAGCAATTACTTAATCACAAAATAAACATCAAACCTAAAAACATAATACTGCAACGGACTTAATGTTCTGTTCTTTGTGTGGGGAAATGATGGAGGGTTCTTTGGTGTTGAATCTTGAAACATATAGTGGCGCTGTTGTCAGTTGCTATGGCAACAAGTGCGTGGAGAGCGATAAAAAGGTGATTTTGAGTTCTTCAATTACTTTTCTGTTTTCTCTTTGCTGTGGAGCGCAGCCCTAAGTTAATACCTACATCTCTAAGTTTCTTTTAGTTAAGGAGTTAAAGATAGAGAATGGCACCAAATGGATCCCTTCTTTAAGCAAAGGCCAACTCCTTCAACCTTAAAATCTCAATGCTATTGGTATAATAGCACGTTGCACTAATATGATATAGTTGAGAAACCTAAATAACAGATTAAAAACAATAAATATTTTTGTTGTGGAGCTCATATGTCTACTTATTCAATAATCTAGCAGCAAAAATGCTACATTTTTTTTATTAAAATGTGAGTAATTTTGATTGACTACAGACACTGTAGTTAACTCAATTGAAAATTTCTCACCAATAGCATATGGATAAAAGCAACTGACAGTATAACTGACAGTTTTACCTTGTAGTGAGTACCTCGTTTGCAAATGCCGCCCTGGGCAACTGCCCATATAAAAAACTGGGTATAATATTCAGCATAGCCAGCATTTTAAAACTACTAATGATTTTGGCAAATGTGCATACCCAAGCCTATTTATGAAATCAGTCATTCTGATAAATATGTTAGTATATTTAAACGACAGTGGGTTATTTTTTTGCTTTACATTCATTCAGTTTCATACTAGCCCTCAACAGAAACATTATGCATGAGCCATTTATTCATGAAATAATCGAAACAGGAATTGGGTCGCCAAATCAAATTGTGTTTAGGGAAGCATAAACGTATGAACCGGTGTAGCATTGACCTTTTACAAAACAACATACAAAAACATAGCCTTGAGTCAGAAAAAGGCAAACACTTGACTATACGCTCCGTTTTACGCTAGCTTACACAAACATGCCCTTTACAGTGTTACCTACTACAAAAGGTGTCGGCTTTTAAGGTAGCAACTGAGCTAAGTCGCATTCAAAGTTGAGGCAGTCAACTTGATGCTAGTTGCTGGAAGCAGGGTATATTCAAAGGCAACAACTGGTGCTCACTGTTTACATGGAAGCTGGTATTCTGGCTTTATATGAGCACTGAGTGGAGGTCACCGTTATAGCTCAACATTATGATAGTTTTATGATTAAAAACAGGAGCCGGGGTTTATTTACGGTGCGAGCTCGTGCTAAAGTGTGCGCAGCGCCGACATAAATATGTAACTGTAGAGTGCTTCTCAGCAGTCACTCAGACTGGCTGCCTTCTCGCCTTTAGGCCAGACCTGTCCTGCCTGCTGTGCTGCTCTTCCTAAACGCTACACTAATTTAGAGCAACTCCATTCGGCCCATCCCTCTCCCCCACGGCTGACAATACCACGCAGAAAACAGGTAGAAAAAAAACCTAAACGCAGAGCTCACCCCTCTCCGGTTAATTCCAGCAGTGTCGACCTGCAGCAGCCGCCGCCTGCTGCCTCCCTCAGACGCGAGCTGGACGGGTTTTTATAGGCAGGAAATCCTGGTGGTCTTTAATCCACGTTTTCCCCCCCCAACAGACGCACTCCCGTTAGCTCTCAGTTCAGCAGGCCGGGGTCGCCACAGTAAACATGTGCAGCTCCTACGTAGCCTAATCTCGGTGCTTCCGCGACACAGGCACTTTCTGCCATTTCATACCGACGTCGTCGAAACCTTCCGATGTTTCCTCGGCTGCACAATGAGAGCCGGGGGACGTTCAAGAGCGGCCCGGAAGAAACTGTTTTGCAACGTTTCAAAATGACGTCGCGCGCGACGTGTTATTTACGCTTGCATATACAGTAAACACATTTATTTAGCCAAGAGACATTATAGTATTCTAAACATATTAGCAAAAATACAATAAGTCATCAACAAGAAGTTTATTTTTACTAAGAATTATATTTAAAAACTCATCCACATGGGGTGATATTTCTGGTTTACTTTGATGATTGAGGTTTGCAGCTCATGAAAATTCAGAATTCCACTTCTTAGAAAATTATGAAGGACCAAAAATAAAACGGGGTTTTAATTCATTATTAATATTTATGGCTCTCACTCACAGTGGAAGACTGCTAACCTTACAGTCCTCCAATTAGTGACATCTTCAAATAGAAGGGTAAGCTACAAAATGGGATTGCTAAAGACGTTTGCTGTTCACAAAGTGCTGCTTCCAATCATAACAATGGAAAGTTGAGTGGAAGGGGAAAGTGTGGTTTTAAAAAAGGCATATATATATATAACTAGATGATGTCGGCCTTGAGATAATTGTGAAACAAACCCCATTCCAAAATTACATGAAGACTTACAAAGTGTGCACTGCAGGTGGCGTGCTACTGCCCGTAGGATCCGTGAAGAGTGTCTGCAAACTTCTGGTGGTGGTGGCATCATGCTGTGGAGCAATTTTGCCAACAATTTTGCCAACAGCGGCATTGGTATTTAGGTTTAGGGTCAGTTGGTTGGTCACTTTGCCAATAACTACAACAAGTGTTAGCATTATGGTGTTAGTTTCATGCCATTCCATTGTTCAGCTACAAGTACAGTTGGCGTAATATAGAAATTTTTATACGAGATAAAAGGTAAATCATTTTTAAATTTCACCAAAAATAACTAGTTCAAATCTGCATCGCATGTCAAAATTGGCTTTGGACGAAATAAAGAGATACATTTCCAACAGATTAGCCATCAGCAACTAGCAAACACCTGGTGGAACTGTGCATCTGCTGAGCTCATTATACGAGATTTTTCTTGGTGCAATGCTGGTAGAAATGTTGTTAAAGGGTCAATAGAAGAGCCATGTTGTGATGACATCCTAAAGATGGAGTTTCAGAAAGAGCAGGGGTTTTAAAGAGACAAAGGCCCAATTTCAAGGCAATCAATTACAAAGTAAAAATTCCTTTAAGTCATATTTGATTACAAAGCATTTTTTGACAACTGAAGTTAACAGTTACTTGATTGTGCTTAAAATGGCACTATGTGCCTGGAAAACACATAATACTTCTCCTTTAACACCTTTTTCAACACTGCCTCTGGTAGAAAACAATAAACCTCAGTGATTTATTTAGATGGGCAGAAATGGCAAAGAATCATGCCTGTGTTTATAGATTCTGTCAGAAAGCGGGGCAATTAACTTATCAGTTGTAGTTAAAACACCAGATTAACACAGTCCTCCCTATAGTGGATTGGCCCTTTGCTGCCCCATCTGTCTTCAGCTTGCCCTGCAAATCCAATTAAGTTCTTACAGTAAGTTCCCCTTCGGCTAAAAATAGTCAAAAACTCCAGAAAAGGCAGAACATGGCGTCATTAGCCACGAGTCCAGAGGAAAAAGTTATGGGGCTGATTAGTTCTTCCCCCCAGGGGGACATGATTGTGGCCATCCCATACCAGTGTGATAATAGAGGGACGAGCCGTCATGACAGACAGGAGCACTGGGACGACGGAGAGGTGGGCGAAATGGCAGCAGGGGGTGTATAAGAGGAGGAAGGATTAGAGTTCAGAGTGGCGGATGTTTGGAGGAACTTAGAGACAATCTTCTCAGGTACCTGATGAAATAAGGTAAGCTGCATAACTTGTAGAAAGCTTGTCAAATGGGTTTTAAGTGGGACATTTCTCAACACAGCACATGTGGGAAGAAAGATGTCAAAGCGAGTGATGACTGTGTAATGTGGCTACAGAGAGCAGTGAATATATTTATATTTATATATGTGCATAATCAAGCAGGTTCCTGTGCTTTTCCTTTATGGTAGATGGTGTAACAAGTCAGTTATACAAGAGTCACTTAGCTTGGCATCACATGGTTTTGCTCAAAATCTTTCATATGCTGAAACCAGTTGTTGCTCAGACAAAAGCAATGATTGTTTTTTGGGGTTTTTTTACTGGCTTGCCATAAAACCTGGATGTGAGATGTGTCATAGAACTTGAAACACCTGAAAATGACAGTCATGCTACCACTTTAAACAGTGATGCAGAAAGTTCTTAGAGAGCGGTGTTTATCCTCTGGTCATGGAAATAGCTCAAAAGATTTTCAAGACACCTGGCATTTGTGTACTAATGCCAAGTTATTTAGTCATAAAAACACAACAAATCTATTTAATGTTAGGCATTTGATTTCGACCTTCTCCATTTGCCTACTCTTCCAACCAGATGTGTTAGATGTGTCCCATATGTCTTAATCAAAGGTCACCTGAAACAGCTGTTGAACTCTCACACAAGAACTGTTTCCTTTATAGCACATTTATCCACCAGGTCTGGGAACTCTGCTAGGGTTCTGTTGCTGTTCACACTGCCTTATCTGACAAGGTGAACAACTGAAACCCAGGGCAAAGAAAATGTACAGAAATGTTGCTTCCCATAGATAATTTTATCCTATCATGGCATCATCTGCATATTGTGAGATTCGTGACTTAAAGAAGCCGCCCAAGAATGTCTCCCAACTCCAGATAAAATATTCTAGACTTAACCACAATGCTATTTTTTTTTTAATCTGACTTCACATTATCAGATAGTTTGGTTGATCTTATTTGAATTATAGTGCCTATAACCTGATTAACAGAGCTGGAGTTACTTGGCCAGCTGTCAAACTGCCAAAGTCAGAGAATTAAACGCATGTGAAGCAGTGTTCTGTCGACTGGCAGCTAAGTCAGCAGCAACAGCTAAGACAGTACATCCAGTTAAAGCACAATAAAGTAAGTTAAAGACTTTGAAACAACAAGACAACCTGCTAAGAAAAGGACTAAGATGCTTCATTAACTATCAAGCAAATGATTGAAGATTAAATTTGCAACAAACATCCAATTAGAGGTTTGTGGGAAAACATCAGAAAGAGTTGTGTGGACAGCTGTAAATGGTTCCATGACCTTGAACTAGAGTCCCATAGCTTTCACAGTCATAATGTCCACACATCTCGTCATCCTGGACTTTACCTTGGAGGTCTTTGGGATATTTGAAAAACATCAACCCTGAACTGTCTGTTTTCCTATGGAGATCCTGACTGCGTTCATAAGGGAACCTCCTTTTCTGCAAGTCTGTAATGGCCTTAAATCGCTCACAACCAAGTCCAAAAAGGGTAAGTCTTGTGGTGAGCTTTGTGATATTTAGAATAAGTTTTGATACAGAAGAACCACACAAAAAAAGAAGATATGTAATTACCGTATTCAAAAATTGCAGATGTTAGTTTTGTGTAATTCTTGTGGCTCATCGTCTTTGTTTGTGACAAATAGAAGTAAGAACCAGCGTGTCTTCGTAAGGTACCGGTCAACCCTCCACATCTTGCCCATTAACCACTACAATACATACTGGTTCGCAACCATGGGATGATTAAGCACATACAAGTACAGAAGCTAGATGGACGTTCATGAGATTGCAGTCTCTCATGGCTGTCAGAAATCTTCTAGGAGTCTTAATCTGGGTTAAAACCTACTGACCTAAAAGCCAATGAGAAATTATTTGAAATACTATTCACACTTTTCAAGGAATCCAAAAATGTTTAACTGTAGAAAAATAAAATCAGATCTGTACTCAGAGCTTTATGCACAGCTTTGTTTTGGCATGTTACTTGCATCAAACGTTAGAAAACCAGTGTGTTGGCATCCTTCTAATGAGTTACTTGGCTGAATTGACAAATATTGAATGATAAATGCATGAAAAGTGCCCAATATTATTAGAACCACTTGAGCATTTGCAACTTCCGAAAATGTTTGCACAAAGTCTGCTATACAGTCAAGCAGAACTACTGTAACTCTGTTCAACATAGTTTGCCAAAAAGAAAAGGCACCAAGGCTGTTTCTTGATGGTTTCAGATTGCAGAATAGGTGAAGAGGCCTCCTTGCTTTCACACTATAATGAAGAAAACAGACGAAACATGGAGGACATTTGCAAGGTCATTGTGTAATCTTCAGCACTGCGTTCAGAAAACTACAGGCTTCCCATTATGTGGGGTTAGCATGCAAGAATTTCCTCAGGCTTTTGCACATATGCACAAAGAGTTATGTTGCAATGTCATTAGTTATGGTGCTGTCAGCCCAACAGGGTTTTGGTGGAGTATGGGGCAGTATGGTGGCAACGTATCCATGACATGTTTCCAGGCACACCAGCATGGCTTGAAAAATGAGACTCCGTGACCCAACACTTCATAAAGGCAGTTGGGCCATGCTCATGGGGTGTGATCTGCTAATAACTTTCTACAGCTTGACACCATGTGAAAGAGTCAGGCCAAGTCTTTGCCTGAAGCATGGTCTAATCATAAGCATATGTAGATGGATTGTTATACTTGGAAGCAAATATTTGACTAATGATACTGGTGCTGCAGTGTCGAGCTTTAAAACTCAAGGAGGTTTTTCAATTCGGCTAACATCCAGCCTCAGTCAAATAGATTGCCTAAATTTGAATAGTGTAGCAGGATTTTCACCCAGTGCAATGGTGACAATACTAAAACAGCAACAATATATCTATTTTACATTTACTTTGCTGAAATGTACATAGCACCATTGTGCATTGGTTATTTTCCCTTGAGGAAAAGCTCTTTAGTTTTCCTCAAGGGACAGTCTTAAGTCAAACATCAGTTGCCAAGAACCTTCACATCTCTGTTGCAGCTTTAGACATGATCAGGACAGAAAGACCCTGACCTGGACTGGGGCAAAAGACCTGTACGATGTTAAATTGAGCTAAAATAATTTTAGTTTTGAGATTGTTAAAGGTTCTGACAGTAATTTGTTTGTTTGAAAGCATATCAGTACATGTTAAATAAGCCTGTTGAAAGGGCGTGATCATACACTGCTAGTTCAGAATTTAGCATGGTTTAAGGCAGTCCCATCCAAAGCTTGGAAATCAGCTCTCATTGACGTAGCTCGATAAAACATTGTGTCAGGAGTTTGGCGTCCTCCTCCCCTTTCTTAACACCAGGCTCAGGTGGAACCATTTTACACAGAGCTCTGTTGGATGTGGTGTGTGATTGGTCAGGTGTGCGAATACGAACGTCCTGCAACCACATGATGGCGTGTCATCTGTCTTTTGTCTAACGTAATGACTGCTTTACATTAACCTCCACCCAGTGATACCATTAGCTTATCTTGTGCTTGTTTTCAAACAGATTCTTCTCTGCCATCTGAGCAAAAGAGGTTTGAAAAGTTGTGAACTCTATTTTTTCAGAGCTATCTAATGGGACTGGACATCGAGTGTCTCTGAACCAAGCTGGCTAAAGAAGAGAATGATGGCAGAGAATGATGTGCTGCTAGATGCAGAGACAAAGTTTTTATGTACCTCAACTTTTTGTTTAGCTTATATAATATTTAAAGTTCTAGTTAGCTTTATTTATTTTTGCCTTTGTGCATCAGTGGTAGAGACAAGCCAGCTACCCAATAGGTAGACTTCCTTTGCATGGCACCTTGGTTCTGAGCTTTAAGTAAGCTAACCCTCAAGCCATTCAGACATCAGTATCAGGTGAGAAAATACTGACCCAAGGTGTTTATTGAAGTTTTTGGCAGAATCAGATAGCAGTGTGGAAAATTCACCTGCTGAGCGTAAGGTGGTGGGTTAGACTATAAAAATAAAGCCGGACCGACCCAGCTTAGCTCACCGAACTCATTTGTCTTCTTTTCTCCGCCTCTTCAAACCTTTTAGAGTATTTACAACTTCTAATCATGGGTTTACATTTCCGTAACATTTTCAAACGGAAAACGTTGATACTTTTGATAAAGTTGGATCTCAATCAGCTGGTTGTACTTTGAATGTATCCGTTTGTGGTCCTACTTGCTACAAAAAATTCCATTGAAGGAACACCCTAAATAACTTTAGCTTATTAGCAAAAAATAATAATAATTTGGGGCTAGTTACACTTTAATGTTTCAAATTGCATGCTTTCTAAGCCAAGCACTTGATTTGAAAATGCTATATAAAGTAGATTTTTTTATTTCAAGTTGAAAAATCTAAAGGCAGACTTTGGACACAAACAGCATAGGAAATTAAATTGTAGGTATTTAGATGTAATTAAGTTGTCCTTAGTGCCCCAAAGTACAGAGCAGACTGAGTGGGTGCTGGTACAACAGATTAATGTAGCCGTCCATGTACAGTGGGACGATCCCTTCAGGGTTTATTTTCTTAATCTTTGAAAACTGTTAGCCTCTTGCTGTTTCTATTGATTAATCTAGTTACGTTGATCACTAATCCTCTAATGTCTCCTCATCCAGCATTTCTTGCACACAATACAAGGTCATCGGTAAATATCTGTTTCTATTTCAGGGAAAAGATGAGCAGAATTAAGTGTTGAATTAGTGTTGGATTTATTCCAGCCTCTCTCTCTTTAAATCCTACTAAACCATAGGCTTATTGGTGAACAAAATGTGTAGGGTACCTTTTTAAAACTGCAAATGTATCAGTATGGTTGTGCTCAATGCAAATGGTCCAGACCATTTAATTCATAGCCTTGTGTCATTTTTGCATGTGCAGCCCATGTGCAGCAGGATGGGCACATTTGTGACCCTGACAGAGGTGCTGGAGGCCCGGGGTTCACCCCTGGAAGAGGACGAGGTCTGGTGTCTGCTGCTGGCCACCGCTGATGCCTTACTGGACATCTCCAAAAAAGGTGACCAAGTACAAACCTACACATACGAGAACTGTACCTTCTTAAACATACAGTTTGTAAGAATCTGCAGACTCATAGAAAAGGGTTGAAACAGCGCACTATATGAACTAGATGATTGTAGGTTGGTGCCAAAAAAAATTGAGTCACAAAAAAAAATAAAAATCACAATTCTCATTTATACAATTCAGAATCGATTTAAAATGTCTCAAAATTGATCCACTGTTTGTTGGTTTATAATTTGTAACAATGTCTTGGTAAAGAGTTTGTGGTCTGCTGTGTTTAGGTCCAGGTAATATGTGTACTGTGTTGAGCCCTGGCTCAGTGCTACTGTCAGCCAATGGGAGCCTGGCCTTTAAGAGCTGCGCACAAAGTGAAGACGTGGCTTCTTACACAGCTCCCGAGGTCCAGCAGGGTCTCACTCCTTCCACCAGGGCTGCTGCTGAAAAGGTCTGAGAGCAGGAAAACCTTTCTTCTGCTTACAAAAAAAAAAAAAAATCACTAAAGTTCCTGTTGGTTATTAACCTGGGTGAAGACCTGGTTAACCTTGGTGCCCCGGTACATGTTAGCAACAAGCTGTGGTATGCCTGAATACCACCACAGTACGACATGTAGAAAAAATAACTACAGTACATAATTACCCCTAGGAAGAATCCTTTTATGTCTGTATGAACGTTATGCTAATGAGCTGCTAAAATGATACACAGACTGAATGTTCATAGGTATTGACCTCACTAAGAATAAACCTGAAACCTCCCTCTTAGCTAAGTTTGAAATGTTATGTTTTTAGCTTTGAATAGTTAATTATTCATGAGGGATGTAATAACCATATGTGTACATAAGAGATTTGAAGAACTCCCCAAAAGTTCAGAATACTCAAGTGTGGGATGTTCTAAGCTGTTTTCAACATGTTCTATTAGCAATTAGCACAGTTAGCACTGTTCGCCAACTATAACAGCACTCTGTACAGCAGTAATTTTTACATTTTAGATATTCTTTACTTAATTATAATGTTCTACAGAGAAATTTACAACTCCGTTGTGCTCTGTGGCAGATAGCTCAGTCAAATAAAATAAAATAATGTGGTTTTGTACTCTGGTTAGCTTTGTGGATTTTAGCTTCAGCTTTTTAGTTTCTTGAAGCCTCTTGTTGCTCCTCTGCCAAGCTCTGAAGTTCACTCCCCAGTTTTTATTGCCATTAATATCCGAAATAATTCCCCACAGCACATCTTTTGTGGAAAAAAAAAAAAAAAAAATCTGTACCTATTTTTGAATAAAATGTCTAAAACAGTATTGTGTGTATGACCCTAAGGTGGTAGTATACTCACTGGGAATGACTCTTTACTGGTGCGCTGATTATCACCTTCCTCAGAATCAGGTATGTTCTTCACTGCTTTTCTTCTCATCCCGGTCGCTGTCTTCCATTCTCTAAGCCGTTTTGGGTTTTGCTGGCCTCTCCTCAGCCAGTCCAGATAAGCACAGAGCTGGAGGGTTTGCTGCTGAGCATGTGTGAGGACATGGCGGTGAGGAGGACTGACCTGCTGACTGTGCTGGAGACCTGCGAGTTCCATCACAAGTCCTCCATGCTGCCATCCCCAGAGCGCCTCATCAGGCAGCTGGTAGAGGATGTCTACAGAAACTCGGCAAGTGGCCGCATTTTCTTCTTCTTTGTTTTTTCTGTAAAAGCGGTTCTTTGCTTGCTTAATTGAGCCGGAACGTGCTGTCTCTACAGGCCGATCACGTGGCCATGACTGAAAACGGATCCCAGCTAACAGACCGCAGTCAGGTGGTCAGGGATAGATTACACAGTAAGAAACTCATCCCATTTGTTTGAGCTGAAGTTTGACATCGTTTGTCTTTTTCAATAGTGTGCTTATTGGCTTTCTTGCCAAGAGACACAGATATTAATACAACTGTTCGCAAAGCCAAGTACTAAATATGTCCACAGTAAGCTTTTCCATGACAAGTTCTCAACAAACAGTTTCACAACAGCTGCGTTTCCATTACAAATGTGGGTCAGTCTTTGAGTATATTCTGCTAATGTCAAAAAAACACAATTTTGCAAAGACGTTTCCATTAAATGAAAATTACACATGAATAAGCTTGTTCACGTGATAAGTCATTAAAAAACATGCAGTGCTATGATCCTCCAACTACTTCAGCGATGGTGGTAGTGCTCACCATATGCAATGTCTGGAAAAAATGAAAACATCATTCTCCTTCTAGTTCCTGTTGTTTTCACCAGTGGTAACATGTGGCTGTTGATCATGTGACTAGTGTGATGTGAAAAACGTGTTTTGATAAGACTGAAAAACCACTTTGTATTAGAGCAAAAACATTTATCGAAATTGTTGTTTTCATTAGCAAATTTATTTTCATAATTTCAATTTGCGCAATTTTGCAGTTAATGGAAACCCAGCTGCAGATAGATACCAGTAATTGTACAGAAACAAAAGACATTGTAGTTTATTGCTAAAATCAAAGATGCATAGGACAGCTAAATAATATTTGCAAAAATCTGGGTAGAAACCCTAAAAAAAAAAAAATCCAACAGGGCTTGATTAGTAAATAAAAGCAGTATTTCCTTGATGGAGACAGATAATTATTACTGGTGCACTTCCACCGCAGAGCTGTTTGATCCAATTTAAACGGACCAGAGTCCGTTTCCTGAAATAATCCACTTTGCTTGGGAAAGTGTGAAAGCTCATCTGAACTCTGGACTGATCAGTTGAACTCTGATCCACCTGGAATCATCACCTGGAGTTTAAGTGTTGTTATGTAGCAACGCAAAGACAGACAGAGTACATGTTTCATACATGTGACTTCTGAATATGGAACCAGGATGCCTTTAAATCCTTGCGGGTAGGGCTGAAACGATTAATCGTGATGAATCGATTATTGAAATAATCATCAACTAGTGTTATCGATTATTGTTAACTATAATAGACAGACCCCAAAAAGGGCAATTTTGCTGAAACAAAGTCAGAGTAATAATTAAGCCAAAACTGTACAAAAATATATACAATTTGCATTTAAAATAGCTCAGAACTCCTCAAGAAGCTTAGTGTTAACTTTACCTGGAAAAAATACTGCAAAAAATTACAAAAAATCTCCTATTAAGCATATTTTGCTATCTAATCATGAATAGGTTAATCCAAAAACACAATCACCAGACACTGTATTGATGTTAAGTCAGGCAGAAAGGGCTGAGCTTTTCACATTTTGATGTTAGAAGTAATGTTTTAGTTGCAGATGCATCTACAAATGATCATCCACAAAATGAATGCTAAGTTATTGCATTTTAGGCAAATCAAAAATCTGAAACATTTGCATTAAATTGATGAGGTCCATTTCTATGTTGACTTTCTTGAAACCACAGTTGCTGTCAATTTTGCTTAAATTACACCTTTTTTTATATGCATATTGTGCTATTTTTAAAAATTACTGATATCTTTGGACATAAAGAAAGAAAATTTTCAGTGACTTCTGTAAAGTGGAAGACAAAGAAAAACAGGATTGTGAAAGCTGGTGTCTGTAAAGAGCAAAACAAAACAGTAGTAGTAAGTGTGGATTAGTGTTAAGAATGGCAAAGTTAAACCTGACCCAGCCTCTAAGTAGAAATAAGTGCCTCAGACTGAACGGCTAACGCTGAAGCTAAAAATGTTAAATAAGAGAGTGGAATACTTCAGAGTGCGTTTTTCATACATTTTCACTCCCGTTTAATATTTTTAGCTTTAGCGTTAGCTTTATCCATTAGTCTGAGGTACTTATTTAAGGGCCATTGTTTTAAGAATATTTGTCTTTTGACAAAGGTGCTAGTGAGTAGCACGGTCTTTTGATTTTTACAGTCCATCTTTTCAAAGAAAATATCAAATAGTAAGGCTAATAGAAAAAATGCTAACCCAAGACGTTGCAAGAGCAATTTAAACACAAAGTAGTCACCTTGCAGGGGGGATAGTTCCAACCTTTACATACAATTTTGAGGGAAAACAGCTCAGTAAGCTAAGCAAGTTAAAAGTGCCTCAGAATGTCCCATCTAATTTCTTTAATTAGTGCATAAGCGGAAAAGCTGTGGCGAGCCGTTTCCCTCTGCACCGCGTCTTTAAGCTGGCTTACTGGAACTGTTGAAGGTCCAGCGCATAGACGGTGGCGACATTTAAAAACTCAAAAACGGTCAGGAGGGCTTCCTGCACCATGATTTGATAGACAAGTGCTTTCTCCAAAGTCCGGAACATATTAACTGTTCATTGGAAAATCATATGATAAATAATGTCCAGCTTTTCTGCAAAACAGAAGTGAGACGGTAAAAGTCATAACCCCTAGTAGCTAACTTCACGTTTCAATATGGCCTCTTCAAGCATCAACAGTAGTGAGCTGCGGTGGAAATATGTTTGTTTTACAAGAAATACATGTAAAAGTGTGTCTTAATTAATAGTATATGGGACACCTTGATGTTTATAGTTTGGGGGTGTTAATTTCACTATTAATTTATTAGCCAGGAAGCTAATAAGTCTATTTTTCAAAATATGCAATTATTAAGCTTATTTAGAACAGACACAGCACCAGAACCTAATGTATAAGATGCAAAACTGCCAAAGCAACTACTAATCTAATGTGTGTTTCAGGAGGATCTTTCAGTAACTCGACATGGACCCTAAAAAAGAAGATCCACAGAACCTTTTCAGGAACATCGTATCCACCTGATACTACAGGGTAAGGAGTCCAAATATATTCTACACTGACTAAAACACACTCAGAGGTATAACCAGAGGAGTAAATCATTGCAAATGTTGATTCCTTTGCAGTCAGTAGAACCTTGTTTTCATTTATTAATCTAAATAATATTGAGTATGGTAAAATATAGCTAGTTTTAATAGATACACCTGGTAGATATTCCAACTCCAGTGCACTCAGGATGCACTTAGGCATCCAGACATGGTAGAGAACATTGTTGTTGGTACCAAACAGATCAGTTGTGATTATTAGAAATAGCTTATCTACTGGTGTCAGAGGTCAAATTTGAATGGAAAGGCTGGTTTGAGATAACAGAAGAACTACATAAACTGAATAAATAAATCTATTAATCATTTTAATAATTCTAACTGGACTAAAACAAAATAAGTTTGGTCTGATTTAGCTTCAGGTTCAGGTAGTGAGGAAAAAAAGAATGTGTATGTCTTTTTATTTGGTGTATGTAAACTACTGGTTTTAACTGTAAGTCAAGTCTGATCTTGAAGAAGACGGTAACAGTAAAAATCAACACTGGGTGGGAGCTAACAACAAGGAACTGAAGATTGTTGGCAATGATTTTGTCACATCAGACAAAATCATTGCCTGGTTTGATGAGTTGCAATTCTAGCTGAGATGAGCATGGATCCTTGTGTTTCTTGGTGGTGGTTTACTGGTGTGTGGGATATTTTCTCGGTACATGGTGGGCCTCTTAGTATCCACTGAATGTCATTGGATGTCACAGCCTACGTGAGCTCTGACCATATGAAACTGATTTGGCATCAGCTGTGTTTCCACTGATGAGTTTTTATGCACATTTTGAAAAATCACATTAGAAATGGTTGATGGAAATAGCAAAAATTAAAAATAACTTCTCAGTCTTGCAAAAAAAAAAGGGGAGCGAGGGAGGGTTTATCCTTGCTGGAGGTGGTTTTCTGGCTTTTCTGAAAAAGAGTTAATACAGTAAGCAGAAGATGGAAACACGTGTCAAATAAGATCTAACAAATACCTCCATCCACTGGTGGGACTGTGCCTTACCAGAGGCATAAAACTAGCCAATGTGTTCACTGTAATCCACAGTGAATTTAACTAAATACATTTGGAGCGTGGTGGAATGAGAGATTAGCATCATAGATGTGCAGCTGACAAATCTGCACAACCGAATGATGCTAGCATGTCAATGTGATCCAAAGTCTTTGAAGAATGTGTCCGACTACGACACCTTGTACCTATGCCACAAAGATTTAAAGTAGCTTTGAATGCAAAAGGGGGTCCAACCTAACAAGGTGCATCAAATACAGTATTCAATGAGTGTATACAACACAAACTCTCTATGGTATTGCTAAATTTATGGATATATTTAGTTCCAAGCCATTATCTCGTAAGTGACAGATGTTATCTCCTATCCAACTGAGGCTAGAAAATTCTCCTACCCTAGGATTCCCTCGGGAGGTCGGCTCAGAGAAAGTTATTCCAGCTGGCAGCATCTGAACCGTACCCCCTGCAGCCCGTACATGGATGGCAATCGAACTACCAGCGCAAGATCCCTCCCCCAGTTTGAGTCCACAATGAGTTTGAATGACAAGAAAATGAAAGTGAGGCAGCATTTCATGCTCTACGGTATCAAAAATAAACTAAACTCTTATTTAAATGGCATCTATTATGTCCTATTAGAGATTCCTCTCCCTTCCTTTCTGGGTTGTAGGAGATAGGTCCTGAGTTTCTCAGAGTTTTAGAGGAACCCCTTGTCATTTTGGAGCTGCCTGGATCCATCCTGGTAAGTCCATGCTCTCCAAAACTACTTTCAAGCATCTTTGCTTCTTTTGGATGTCAAGTTTAATCCTCTGCCCCCTTTCCCTAGACAAAAAAAGGGAAGTCTCCAGCCACCCATAGAGAGCTCAGTGTGGTGATGCCAAATGGTCAAAGCATCCTGGTCAAGTGTGAAGTGAAAACCAGAGGAGGGGATGTGTTTGACATGATCGTGGCTCATTCAAACCTCGTGGAACACTTCTATTTTGGCCTTGCATATATAGATGGTAAAATGATTGAAGCGATTGGTTTGCTGTGACTACCTGTTGAATTGGTCTTTCTATGTAAAGCCACTTACCAAGTCTCTCTGATCTTGTCTCTGTTCTGTGGTCAGATAATGAGTTTTTCTTCGTTGATAATGACACCAAGATTTCCAAAGTGGCTCCAGATAGCTGGAAGAAAGTGCCTACAACAACTTTTGTCCTTTTCTTCAGGATCAAATTCTTTGTGAACAACATTTCTCTTCTTTTGTAAGACATTCTTTTTATTATTATTATTGGTGAGGGTGGACACTTGATAGCAAGTGCTCCAGCTTACTGGTTTACTAAAATAGTTTCCTGTGACAAGTCTTAATAGATTCACTAGTAGAAGAAACTTTCTCTCATGATCAGGAAACACTTCAGATTCTAATTATGCGTGCTAGACCTACAGCTCCAGTTGATTTGTTGCTGGAAAAGATCAGGAGTTACCAATAGAGGAAGTAAAAGTTTCCCAACTGATCCTGAGTAACTTAATGTCCCTGGTTTCCTCTCTTAGGCACAAACAGACTCGTCATCAGTACTACCTCCAGCTTAGGAGGGACCTTTTAGAAGACAGACTGTCCTGCCATGAGGCGACTGCTCTGTACCTGGGAGGTCTGGCCTTGCAGACAGAGTATGGAGACTGCATGCCTAAGGTTGTACATTTAGAAGAATGAGAATACAGTGGACCGCCCAGTAATTGTAGGGGTTAGGCACCTGGGCTTCCCATGAATAGCCAATATCCGTGAATGAGACCCCTTCTAAAAATTCTTAAGAGTCAATTTTATTGGTTCAAACATCAAATATATCTTAATTTGCATTAACATACACAGTGGAAACAGTTATGGCACTACCATAGAAGCTAACGTCTATAGTTTTCCTTATTTTTGCCATAAGGGGTTGGCGCCAATATTCTCAAGCCTACTTCAATGCGTCAACTATAAACCTAGCTTTACTCACCATAGCCTTAGATTCTAAAAATCTATTCTTTTTGTCTATGGCATAAGCTTGGTGAAGACAGTTAAATGTTTGCAGTTGGTTTTTGTAGTTTAGTTGTTTCCTTTTCTCATGCTTCACTTGAAGAACTCTGTAGGGAAGGCACACCCCTTACTTTGAAAACCCCTGATTTAAAGCATTTAAGTGAGGCAAAATAGTAAAAACAGAAGACATTTGTAAGGCAGGAATTAAATTCTGATGTCTATAGTCCAAGTCATTGACATTCCAATCAGTGCCAGTTTATGATATAGTATGGTGGCATCTTGTAGGGGGTTGCATTAGCCCCGGCTACATCTCTCCCCAGACCATCCTATTAGAATTCTCTATTAAAAGAAGTTGCGTTTTCATCATATAAAGATGCATTGTGTAGTAATCATTGTTTTGTATACACAATGAAATGTAATATGTTGTGAAAGCCTGTACTCTACTCCATTTAGGTGTATGGTAGAAACTACTACCGACCTGACCAGTACATCTCCAAGAGTGTGATGGAGAAACGTGCCTTGCCTTACATTCAGGCAGAGCTGCTGAGACTTCATGCCAATAATGCCCAAATGCTCACAGATGAATCAGAGCTTGAATTCCTGAAGGTAGCAAAATACTTAGAAACAATAAAACTCACAATGCTCCATCGACCGCTTCTAAAAGTGATGGCTGTTCTGTTCTGCAGGTTTGTCAGCAGTTGCCTGAATACGGCGTCTTTTTCCACCGTGTGATACGGGAGAAAAGGCCTTTGGATGGAGAGATTGTTCTTGGAGTTTGTGCCAAAGGTGTCATTGTCTACGAGGTTAAAGATGGCTGCCGGTCCACCGCTCAGAACTTCTTCTGGAGGGAGACGTCTACCATCTCCTCTAGCGTGAGAGAGTCCTCCACAGTGGCACGTGACATTCTCACGTGTTTCGGTTCGCGGTCTAAAACGTGCCTTTTTTATGAATCTGCAGAAGCGAAAATTTATAATCGAGTGCCGAGGCAGCCGGAAGAAATACATCTTCATCACAGAGAAGTCCAGGATAGCCAAGTACTTGTGTAACCTCTGTTCTGCCCAGCACAAGTTTAACAATGAGATGAGCTCCCGGCAGCTAAGCCACAGCCTGGTCTCAGGTAAGGTTTGGCTGCGTAGACGTCCGCTGCCAGACTTTCTTTGTAGTTTCATTGCACGCATTTAGCAGAAGGGACTACATTCCACCGCAAGCTCTGCGCTTCAGCCGCTACTCTTGCATGCTGTAGAGGATAGCAAGCATAACCTCTGCATCTTTGTCCAGAGGACAACATTGTGCAGTACGCAGCTGTATGCCGCGCTCAGAGCAGCCAGCTCAAATCCATTTCGTGTTCCGAGACGCCCCAGGACGACAGCGGCCTGACCACGCCGCAGGAAGAGTCTCTGACCAAACTGTGTGATGACGTTACGGCCAGAATCGAGGCCCGTATGAAACATCACAGGTATTTCTTTCACCTTTTGTACTAATCAGGACTTCCGACAGTGTATTATAAGTCTGGTGGGTCTCCAGGCTTTACATGCATCACCACCAGACTAAGCGCTGTTTGTTTATTTATTATAGTTTTTCTTATACATTATAACAGTGATAGCAAAGAGAGGTTAAAGAGTCTCTTTGGTGAAACGGCTGGAAGCATAATGGAAACATAGTAAACTCAGTACTTTGTTTATTCAGCAGAACTCTGTAACAACTGTCTGTGTTTACCGGTTACATGCTAACAACTTCAGCTAATGAAATGACAAGTCACAGATAAAAGATCAACGAGTTTTGGACACTTTAATTAGGATGAAACAACTGAAGTGCAAAAAATTAATATGTATAAATGTAAATGTATAGATGCTTTTCCACAGAAAACCATGAAATGTACTTGCTTGTTTTCCTCTTGAAAACATGACTTCCCCTATGCACAACATCTAAACTATTTTATGTAAATTCATTTCTCATCTCTCTCCTTCATGTGTTCCTATAGCAGCACCTGCTCCAGCAGCCAGCCCAGCAGCACAGGTTTACGCTCTCCATCCTGTTCCCAGAGGAGTGGATCGGAGGCCCATTCCGGATCCCCAGCAGCCCGAGGCACAGTGTCTTCACACTTACAGCCCAGCTTTCATGTGCTTGTGTGCTTCTGTTCTAATCAGCCAGTAGTTTCCCCTTCAAGAGAATTTCGTGTCTCCTCACTCATTCAGAGCGATTTCTCCTTTTGGCTAATGGTTGGTCGTATCACTCGTCTAACAGAAACGCCACCTAAACTGGGCACTCCTTCGGAGAGGGAAGTCGTCTGTATTTCGCTGAAGAAAGACCCAAAACTAGGCTTGGGTAAGGATATCACTCTGCACTGCATATAACCTAGAATTTATAACTCCTAGTTATTGCTAAATGTTTTCCTAGGGTTAGAATGTGAATACTAGCTGTCGGCGTGTTGACAATTATTAGCAAAACACTGCATCCCCTTTTCACTCTATATTACACATACATTTAAAATTTAGTGTGTAATGTTGACAACTTGACAGGTAAAACCGGTGGGAATCATTGTTGGCGAGCAGCTTTTTGCCCTCCAGCAGGAAGCTGGGGGGCAGGGTCTTGCTCATGTGATGTCACGCTGCAACATGTCAACAGAAGCAGCCCTGATCCCGCCCACTGAGTTTGATGTGTGAAGTTGACGGTTTAAATTCATTCATGATGCGCTCTAGAACATGAAGAATTTACTAGACATGAAATACTAATATGTAGTTTTTAAAATGGAGTCAATACATTTAATCGAGACTCATACAATTAATTCTGTATTTAATAGTGTATTTATTTCTAGTCTAAAAAAAAAAATTATGACACATTAAAATAATTATAACAGAAGGTACTTATCTAGTGTAATTTGGCACTTTTCACTCCATAATAAACAGCCTGTCATCAAAATCTAATTTTTCTGGCATTTCATTTTTGGTCATTTTAACTGACCTGAAACAGGAAACGTTTGGTCCAGTTTGACATCAGGCAGTGAGCACAAAAAAAAAAAAAAAAAAAAAAAAAACGGTTAATGTCTCATTTTATCCAGTTTATTTAAACTGTAACTTGTACTTACACAGGTATAGTTATAGTCGGAGAGGACGCAATAGGCCGCTATGACTTGGGCATTTTTATTGCCTCCATTGTGCCTGGAGGACCTGCAGACAAGGACGGACGCATCAGACCAGGTACATGCCTATAATACTAAAGCATATTCATTCTACATTAAATAATACTTGAAAATGTATCATCTAGATTTCTTTTCATGTAGGGATGCCTTTTATTTTTATTTTTTTTTAATAATTAGTCTCTAAACGTTGCTCTAATGTCTAAATCTTACTTATTGAATTCTTCCACACCTTTGATGAATGACTGTGGGCAGTGTGTATCAAGTCATGTGCTCAGAAGGACAAAGATTGTGTTCCGCATGCTCTGGTGGGGTCACCCTTTAATGTTTGACCTTTGCCTTCAGGGGGTCGCCTGATATCCCTGAACCACGTCAGCCTGGAGGGCGTCACTTTTAGC
Organism: Poecilia latipinna; assembly: GCF_001443285.1. Lineage (NCBI taxonomy): Eukaryota > Metazoa > Chordata > Actinopteri > Cyprinodontiformes > Poeciliidae > Poecilia > Poecilia latipinna. The sequence goes on along the minus strand of NW_015114021.1, from coordinate 72,800 downwards.
GAGGCAGCAGAGGTCATGGAGGGCAGCCCTGAGGAAGTGGAGCTCATTGTCTCTCAACCTAAAGGTGCTTCACGTGCTCTATATCAATAGTAGAGCACTAGTAGTCATCTGGTGTTCTTTGTCTCAGTGTTGTTTGAGTAATTACTCCACAGATGCATATATTTTAACACGATGTAAAATGGTTACTAGATATTTGTTTCATTTCTATCCTTTACTGTTCGATTTTGCCCTTTTATCTTTAGTCATTTTAATTGTGGGAGTTTTTGTTAGCATTAAGGCTACACCCTATAACTGAGAATGTATAATTTGATGTGGGCTTTCTATTTCTGGAGACAAAATAAAATAAAAATATCTTGGGGG